>NC_058404.1:6089043-6112282 GCF_002201575.2 Neomonachus schauinslandi | reverse complement strand
TGTGCATTGATTTTTATATCCTGCCACTTTACTGAATTCCTGTATGAGTTCTAGCAGTTTTGGGGTGGAGTCTTTTGGGTTTTCCACATAGAGTATCATATCATCTGCAAAGAGTGAGAGTTTGACTTCTTCTTTGCCAATTTGGATGCCTTTGATTTCTTTTTGTTGTCTGATTGCTGCGGCTAGGACTTCCAATACTATGTTGAATAGCAGTGGTGATAGTGGACATCCCTGCCACGTTCCTGACCTTAGGGGGAAACCTCTCAGTTTTTCCCCATTGAGAATGATATTCGCTGTAGGTTTTTCATAGATGGCTTTTATGATATTGAGGTATGTACCCTCTATCCCTAAACTCTGAAGAGTTTTGATCAAGAAAGGATGCTGTACTTTGTCAAATGCTTTTTCTGCATCTATTGAGAGGATCATATGATTCTTGTTCTTTCTTTTGTTAATGTATTGTATCACGTTGATTGATTTTCAGATGTTGAACCAACCTTGCAGCCCAGGAATAAATCCCACTTGGTCGTGGTGAATAATCCTTTTAATGTACTGTTGGATCCTATTGGCTAGTATTTTGGTGAGAATTTTTGCATCCATGTTCATCAGGAATATTGGTCTGTAATTCTCCTTTTTGATGGGGTCTTTGCCTGGTTTTGGGATCAAGGTAATGCTGGCCTCATAAAATGAGTTTGGAAGTTTTCCTTCCATTTCTATTTTTTGGAACAGTTTCAGAAGAATAGGTATTAATTCTTCTTGAAATGTTTGGTAGAATTCCCCTGGGAAGCCATCTGGCCCTGGGCTTTTGTTTTTTGGGAGATTTTTGATGACTGCTTCCATTTCCTTAGTGGTTATAGGTCTGTTCAGGTTTTCTATTTCTTCCTGGTTCAGTTTTGGTAGTTGATACATCTCTAGGAATGCATCCATTTCTTCCAGGTTATCTAATTTGCTGGCATAGAGTTGCTCATAATATCTTCTTATAATTGTTTGTATTTCTTTGGTGTTGGTTGTGATCTCTCCTCTTTCATTCATGATTTTGTTGATTTGGGTCATTTCTCTTCTCTTTTTGATACGTCTGGCCAGGGGTTTATCAATCTTGTTAATTCTTTCAAAGAACCAGCTCCTAGTTTCATTGATCTGTTCTACTGTTCTTTTAGTTTCTATTTCATTGATTTCTGCTCTGATCTTTATTATTTCTCTTCTCCTGCTGGGTTTAGGCTTTATTTGCTGTTCTTTCTCCAGCTCCTTTAGGTGTAGGGTTAGGTTGTGTACTTGAGACCTTTCTTGTGTCTTGAGAAAGCCTTGTATTGCTATATACTTTCCTCTTAGGACTGCCTTTGCTGCATCTCAAAGATTTTGAATAGTTGTGTTTTCATTTTCATTGTTTTCCATGTATTTTTTTTAATTCTTCTTTAATTTCCTGGTTGACCCATTCATTCTTTAGTAGGATGCTCTTTAGCCTCCATGTATTTGAGTTCTTTCCGACGTTCCTCTTGTGATTGAGTTCTAGTTTCAAAGCATTGTGGTCTGAAAATAGGCAGGGAATGATCCCAATCTTTTGGTACCAGTTGAGACCTGATTTATGACCTAGGATGTGATCTATTCTGGAGAATGTTCCATGGGCACTAGAGAAGAATGTGTATTCTGTTGTTTTGGGGTAGAATGTTCTGAATAGGTCTGTGAAGTCCATTTGGTCCAGTGTATCATTTAAAGTCTTTATTTCCTTGTTGATCTTTTGCTTAGACGATCTGTCCATTTCAGTGAGGGGGGTGTTAAAGTCCCCCACTATTATTGTATTGTTGTCGATGTGTTTCTCTGCTTTTGTTATTAATTGCCTTATATAATTGGCTGCTCCCATGTTAGGGGCATAGATATTTACAATTGTTAGATCTTCTTGTTGGATAGATCTTTAAGAAGGATATAATGTCCTTCCTCATCTCTTATTACAGTCTTTGGTTTAAAATCTAATTTGTCTGATATAAGGATTGCCACCCCAGCTTTCTTTTGGTGTCCATTAGCATGTTAAATGGTTTTCCACCCCCTCACTTTCAATCTGGGGGTGTCTTTGGGTCTAAAATGAGTCTCTTGCAGACAGCATATCGATGGGTCTTGTGTTTTAATCCAGTCTGATAGCCTGTGTCTTTTGATTGGGGCATTTAGCCCATTTACATTCAGGGTAACTTTGAAAGATAGGAATTTAGTGCCATTGTATTGCCTGTAAGGTGACTGTTACCGTATATTGTCTGTGTTCCTTTCTGGTCTATGTTGCTTTTAGGTTCTCTCTTTGCTTAGAGGACCCCTTTCAAGATTTCCTGTAGGGCTGGTTTTGTGTCTGCAAATTCCTTTAGTTTTTGTTTGTCCTGGAAGCTTTTTATCTCTCCTTCAATTTTCAATGACAGCCTAGCTGGATATAGTATTCTTGGCTGCATATTTTTCTCATTTAGTGCTCTGAATATATCCTGCCAGTCCTTTCTGGCCTGCCAGGTCTCTGTGGATAGGTCTGTTGCCAATCTAATGTTTCTACCCTTGTAGGTTACATATCTCTTCTCCCGAGCTGCTTTGAGGATTTTCTCTTTGTCTATGAGACAAAGAGAAAATGAGACTCGTAAGTTTTACTATTAGATGTTGGGTTGTTGACCTATTTTTATTGATTTTGAGAGGGGTTCTCTGTGCTTCCTGGATTTTCATGCCTGTTTCCTTCCCCAAATTTGGGAAGTTCTCTGCTATAATTTGCTCCATTATACCTTCTGCCCCTCTCTCTCTTTCTTCTTCTTCTGGGATCCCAATTATTCTAATGTTGTTTCGTCTTATGGTATCGCTTAGCTCTCGAATTCTGCCCTCGTGATCCAGTAGTTATTTATCTCTCTTTTTCTCAGCTTCTTTGTTTTCCATCATTTGGTCTTCTATATTACTGATTCTCTCTTCTGCCTCATTTATTCTAGCAGTTAGCGCCCCCATTTTTGATTGCACCTCATTAATAGCCTTTTTGATTTCTACTTGGTTGGATTTTAGTTCTTTTACTTCTCCAGAAAGGGTTTCTCTAATAACTTCCATATTTTTTTCAAGCCCAGCTAGTATCTTTAAAGTGATGATTCTGAACTCTAGATCTGGCATCGTAGTAATGTCCGTATTCAGTAGGTCCCTGGCAGTCAGTACTACCTCTTGTTTTTTTTGTTGAGGTGATTTTTTCCTTCTTGTCATTTTGTGTAGAGGAGAATAGATTAATGAGAGAACAAAATGCTAGCAGAGTAACAACGTCCCCAGAAAATATACTCTAAACAAATCAGAAAAGACCTGAAGCAGTGGAACAAGAAACAGAGAGAAAAAAGAAAAAGAAAAAAAAGAAAAAGATAAAGATAAAAACAAAAACAAACAAAACAAAACAACAACAACAACAAAAAAACAGAATGTGATCAAATATAATCAGGCTGGTATATAGATCAGTGCCACACACTAGATTTGGGGTGTATTTTCGTCTTTTAGAAGAAAGTGCCTCCCAAAATTTTAAAGAAAAAAAAAACTTGTATATGTACAAAAATAAGGGTTGATATGATGAAGGGATGGAATATGACTGTAAAGATGGAAATTATAAAAAATTTTATAAAAGGAATTGATAAGAAGTTGTTTGGAAAAAGAAAGAAGAGGATTTAAAAAAAGAGAAAAAAGAAAAAAAAGGAGAGAATGTGATCAGGCATGGGAGTAGAAAAAACCATATACTAGAGATTTAGGGTATATTTTGATCTGTTAGAAGAAACTATCTCAAAATTTTAAAGAGAGAACAACTTATATATATAAGCCAAAAATACGGGTAACTACTATGAAGGGATAGAATATGACTCTAAAAATGAAAAATAAAAATGTTTTTTTTTTAAAAAAGGGATTGATAAGATATTGGTTGAAAAAGGGAAAAAGAAAAATTCAAAAAAAAAGAGAAAAAAAGAAAAAAAGACAGTTAAAAAAATTAACTTTGAAAGACTAAAGAATCATGGTAAAAAAGCCATGAATTCTATGTGCAGTATTCCCCTAGTGCTGGAGTTCTGCCGTTCTCATTGATCGGTAAACTTGGTCTTGGCTGGCTGTTCTCGCTGATCTTCTGGGGAGGGGCCTGATGCCGTGGTTTCCAAATATCTCTGCCGGAGGCGGAATTGGCCCGCCCTTGCCCCCTCCTGGCTAAGTAATCTGCTCGGGTTTGCTCTCCGGGGCTTTTGTTCCCTGTGAGCTTTCCGTACAGCTTTGGAGGTGGAGAGTGAAAATGGCGGCCTCCCAATCTCCACCCCGGAGGAGCCGAGAACTCGGGGTCCCGCTTCTCAGTTAACCCCCAGAGAAAAGCCGTCAGTCACTCCTGTCTCCCCAGTCTCCGGACGCACTCCGTGCTCACCCGGCCTGTGACCGAGCATTTCTATCTCTGGCACCCGACCCCGTGTGGAGTCTCCAAACCCAGCAGATCCCTGCGGTGCACTCCCGCGCGGCTCCTCCCAGGGGAGGAAGGTGAGTCTCCCCGGATCTGCCGCTTGTTGGGTCCCTGCTGGAGGAGCAGGGGCCCGACTGTGCCGCGGATCACGGTTTATGGCAACCCCGAGCTGAGAGCCCACACCTGGGCTCTGCCTCTGCAGCCAGCTTCCCTGCTCCGATACCTGGGAGCTCTGCCACACTCAGGCACCCCCGGTCTTTCTGTGACCCCGAGGGTCCTGAGACCACACTGTCCCATGTGGGTTCCACCCCCGCTTAGCCACCGGAGTGACATCCCTCAGTGGAGCAGACTTTTAAAAGTTCCGATTTTGTGCTCCGCAGCTCTATCACTTGCCAGAAGCGGCCGACGGAGGCCCCTCCCCCCCCGTCTATCCTCCCGAATATTGCCTCGATTCACTTCTCTGCACGTCCTACCTTCCAGAAAGTGGTCGCTTTTCTGATGAGAGAGTTGTTGCTCTTCTTTTCTTCGATCTCCTGTTGAGTTTGTAGGTGTTCAGAATGGTTTGATCCCTATCCAGCTGAATTCCTGAGAGGAGACGAAATCCAGGTCTCCTACTCCTCCGCCATCTTGCCCCGCCCCCAATTTTAATTATTTTAATTTGATGTTAATTATCCACCAATTATCCTGAAAGCGTGCCACGTATTTGAATGATACAGGTCAAAATGAATTTTGAGTGGAATAGAGACTCTTCAGGAATTAGTTGAGTATTTCCTCTACCACTGTGATCCCTTGCCAGTTCCAACACTATATGTTTCTAAATGGTGGCTTGCAGAGATAATGCTAAGCATAACTCACGCCAGGTGAGCCGAGGGGTCCTCACTGAGGTGGTGACTGGTCTTGCAAGAACGGGGGAGCCATGACGCTGCTTTTGAGAGAAGCTTTTGATTCTGGTTGCTCTGAGTTCATCTGAGAGATGTGGCCCAAGAAGGAAACCTGAAATAGTTTTTCACTGCTTATCACTCAACGGAGAGGAGGAGTGGATTGGCTGTTACCTATGCATCTCGCTTTCATAAGCACTGTGTGACATCAGTAAGCTGTTTTTGTCTTGGATTCCATTTGAATCAAAATGCTGAGCTTGCTGTGAGGACAAAGTCTTATCTTTTCTATATACTCTCACACTGACACGTGAGATACCTGGCTCTTTTTATTAATTGCTTTCTATTTCTTTTTCTTTCCTTGCTTCAAGAACCAGTGATAACATATGGAGACACTGTGTCATAACTCGTCCTTGGTGTCACTAGAACAGGATAAGTCCTAAGTGTTGGGAGGCCAATGAGGAGGTCTCACCCCATGTTTGCTGCGTCGAGCCTGGGGGTGGAATTGGATCTTTTAGGGCCAACAGAGCTGATTCAGATGCGATGCCCATTTTCTCCTATCACTGTGATACAGAAGAGAATAAGACAATATAATGAGATATTCCGGCATTCCTTAAAGTACACGATGCAAAGTATATTAGTGCCGATACGAGAAATGATCCCTTCCACCTGCTGACTCTGCCGCTTGTTTACTTGGAGCTGTGGCTTCCAATTTGCTGAACTATGTTATTTGGAAAAAGATAGCTTTGTGCCCTTTTCATGGAAGCTGGATTTTCTTATTACCATGATTAATGCTTTCCTGTCTCTGGATCCACAGTGATGTGAAGTTCACTCATTTTCCCTGCTCTCTGGGTTACCTGGATTTTGTAGGCACTTCACAGCCTCCTATCTGGTCTCCCTGGCTCCGGTCTTACTCTGTGTGGATTTATCTTTCACATAGCTGCCCAGAGTGGAGTGATTTTTCCCTTCTATGGCTCACTACCTGCTTTGGCTTACCACTTCCCAGGGCAGCACTGTGTTTCCCCAACCTCCAAGTCAGTGCTGTCCCCTGTGAGCAACGAGCAACGTCCTGGTTTGTGTCTTTGAGTGTCAGTGTGGAACATTCTCCCCTAGCCAGTGCTTCCTCCACCTCGCTGTCTCTTGCTCATTTTAAAGTCAGAGCGGAGAGTTGTCTCTTCTGGGATGGCTTCCCTGAATCACCTCCTCAAACCACCAACTCCAGTGGGTGCCTCTTCTTTGTACTGTCTTGGTATCCTGTTGTCTTAAGGATGGACATGTTATATATGGCAGGAGGAAGTCACTGTGGTCCCAGGAGGAAACAAGAATTAGGCTGGGAAGGACGAACTTTACTATCACTTTAGTATTCTCATGGGTCCCCGGGAAGGGGCCATGGGGGGGCTACGTGGGAGAGCACCAGGATGGTAAGGAGGCAGAAGGGGCAGGAGCGAGGGGTAAGGGGATGCTAGACCCTTTCCTGGGTTGGCAAGGGAAAGTCAGGGCAGGGTAAGGCAGGGCAGTGTCAATACTTTAGGACTGGGAGTTTGGATAATTTTGGTGAGCTCTGGCTGATAGGGGTAGCCTCTGGTAGCTTCAGAAGAGGATTGTTGCCTCCTGGGGTGTATGAGCCAGGCAGAGCAGATCTGGCTCTGGACTGGGCGGTTTGCATATGCTCCTGGGTAGTCTGGACCCTGAACGGTGGTCTCTCCCCAGCCAGAAAGGTTTTCTGAAATGTCAGAACATCATGATGTATGGACAATTTTTAGGTATTTTAAAAAGTATGTGTATATGTAATATACCTGTGCATAGCTCTGCCACTATTTTTTTGTCTTTTGATAACAACTTTATAGAGGTATAATTAGCATAGTATTCACTCATGTAAAGTATACAGTGGCTTTTAGTGCATCCAGTTAGGCAACCATCACCACAGTCAATTCTAGAACAGTTTTACTGCCCTACAGCCAAAAAAGTGGAAACAACCCAATGTCCATCAACTGATGAATGGTTGAGTAAAAGGCAGTCAAGCCCTCCAGTGGAATATCATCCAGCTATACAAAGGAAAGAGGTGCAGACCCAGACTGTGACGTGGATGACCCTTGAGGGCTCTATGCGGAGGGAAAGAAGGTGGGCTTTCCATTTAGTTCCCATTTCTGCCTCCTTCCTTAGAAGGTAGACACCCTGAGGTCAGGGGATGCCTCCTGTGTTTTATATTCCCAGCATGGTGTTTGGCGTACAGCAGAAAGTTTTGGGAAACTAACAAATATTGCACTTCGAGTGGTATTAGTTGAAATGGTACGAGATGACTTTGAAGGCGGAAGAAGGAATCAGGAAAACTGAAGGGTGTTGTAAAGTCATTGACAAAATGAAAACAGAATAACAGCAAGAACACAAAACTCCAGTGCCTCAAAATAGAGTGTTTTGTAAACTAAACCCAGTTTACAAAACTTTGGTGGCCCTTCCAGTGGAATCCATGCTTGTTTATTAGTCCATTGGTCTCCTTGGCCTGGGATGTGAGCCCCTCTTCCCTTCTCCCATTGCCGGAGGATCTGAGAGAAATGGTCAGAGCTTTCAAACGCAGCCGCTCCCGGGATCTTGCTTGTTTAACGACGTGCTTTTCTGGGACAGAGTGTATACTTGCCCTTATGGGCTGACCTCTTCCTTGCTCAAGTTTTGGTCCCTAAGGCGAATCTGCTAAAGCTCGTCTTCACTGCTGGGCGTAGGGAGAGGATTGTGAGAAGTAAACGCAGCCCTGAACTGCTGGGTGTGCCCTTTTCCATAGGAGCTTTCCAGGTACCCAGTGGTTGTCACCGTACTTAGGTACTTAGGCACTCCTGTGCGGGTACCTTCCCTGACACAGCCAAACACCTTTCAACAAAATAAAGAAAAAAAGCACTTCGTTGCCAAGGCACAGGGATGCGTTAGTACATCGTTTATACATCGCTTACTAAGGACAGTAAGAGGGAGCAGGGGCAATGCCGTGATTTGTGTGTGCATACGAGAGCGACGGTCCTGTTCGTGGATGAGGGAAGGCTGCAACAGAACTGCTGTCAGGCTGACGGAGGAGGATTGACTCACCCCCCTTGTTCTGCTTTTTTGCATTCATTCAACACAACTGGATAACCCGCACCCTCAGCATGGTGCCTGTCCTTGGACAGTGACACATGGCTTTGCCCCTGCTGGCTGCCAGTTACTCTCCAATCGTGTCTGAGCTACAGCTTCATCAATTTCTTTTTTCTTTTTTCTTTTCTTTTTTTTTTTTTTTGAGGCAGGAAGAAAACTCACAAATAAGAATTGACTACTCGGTCCAAGATAGTTGATGCACAGGCATGTTTGTTTTCCACAAAAACCTCAGAGTGGGTATTGTTTGGTCTGTTTTTACAGGTGAGGAAACTGGATGCCACGTAAGTTACATAACTTGTGGAGGGTTTGAAATGTCTTTTCCTTGATGCCAGCATCGCCCATTTATCAGTTCACTTATTTTTGTCATTGTATACATGTTTTTTGAGGTTTCTGAAGGTGAACTCACAGTCTAGTGGGAGAAAGAAAGAAAAAGTCGCCGCTCGAAACTATAGGGAGTTTCAGGGAGGGAGCCCGGGATAACTTAAATTGAATTTGGCCTCCAGAGAGGGCACTGGGGGGTGGAAAGGACAGAACCTGACCATAACACTCGATCTCAGCTGTAAAGGACAAGCCGTGGACTCCCGGTGGGGAGGGGAAGGGGGCTTGACAGTTGGTGGGTGTCTCGTGCTCGTACTCGTGCCAATGAGAAGAGGCAGCACGAATGCTCAGAGTGCCCAGATGCAGAGGACTTTATGCTTAAAGCTGGGATCTTGAAAAAGTCACCAAGTAGTAAGCTATCCTATTACCTGATCCTGTCCCATCATAAGCTACAGCGATGTCCTCGGGGCCCTAGTAGCCCTCTGTTAGCCTGGAAAAGAAGAGAGTGATTAAATCAGCTAAGACAAGTGGGAAGAAGCTCTGTAGAGAGGTTACATTTTTTAAAAATTTAAATTCAGTTTAGTTAACATATAGTGTATTATTAGTTTCAGGGTAGAGTTCAGTGATTTATCAGTTGCATGTATAACACCCAGTGCTCGTTACATCACGTGCCCTCCTTCATGCCCATCACCCATTTACCCCATCCCCCCACCCACCTCCCCTCCGGCAAGCAAGAGGTTACATTTGAGCTGGTTCTGGAAGATGCAAGGGATTATTCTGTCAGAGCACAGAAGAGGGCAGAATGACAAATGAACAGACAGGATGAACAAAAAATAGCATGGTGTGTGGGGTGGGGGAGAAGTAGCCGGTACTTTTGTTTGACTTTATATTGCAATGCTTTCTGAAGTTATGTGCAGTTTTAAAAGCGGACTTTGATATTTAAAGCCATCTCAAAATGCCAAAAGAATCCTACTATAATGATAAAAATTTCTGACCCCCAAACAGGCAGGAGATATAGATGAGGGATTTTTTTTGGGGGGGGTGGTGCTTTCAATAATACTGCATGAGCAAATATCCTCGAAGCTACAGTGCATGGCTCAGCCTGCTGGTTTCTGAAATAAACAAAGGGCAGAAGAAGCTCTGAAATGTAATTCCTGTTAATGTTAGCATCGTGGGGTGTGAAGTCTAAGGCAATAATATGGATGAGCTAAATGGGAACAAACTGGGAAGGGATGAGTAATTGACAATTTCAACAGAGCAACTCTACTGTACGTAACTGCACTTTAAAAAGAAATTTGAAGTCATTGTTTTAAATGTGGCTACTTAATTTACTTGGGATGGTTTCACATTTGGACTGCAGCTGCCATTAAAGTGAGGAGTTTGTGTTCTTTGGTGAAGAGCGACTTCAGGTTTTGCTTCTGATCCCATATTTCTGTGGTAATGTGTATACACCACAGACCTTCGTTCGTTAGAGTCAGGCTTTTTCACTGACGGGGAAAATGGCCATACTCCAGGAGCTCGTTCTTTCTGCTTAGGTAGTGACCATCCCAAGCATCTACTATATCATGAAATATGAGGGCAGTAAAACGAATCCTGAGGAGGATGCATTACAGCTGTATTTATAGATGGTCATTGTGCAGCAGGAGGAGAGCGGGGCGCATGGACCCTAGCTTAAGAGAGGTGCTTTCCACAGAGTCCTCTCTTGAAATTCCGGAGGAGTGAAATGCACGATTACAGTGTCCTTTGCGGAAGATTGCAGGAACATAAACGGTAATAATTCGGTGAGCTTGAACCAAGCCAAATGAAATAACTGCAATACTGTGAAGCTGCCTAAAAATTAGTGTATCTAGCCCAATCAATCAATCAAACTTTAAGTCCTCATCCCCGCCTGCAGAACATCGGGTACTGTGAAGACCTGTGGGTACGAATAGCATGCAAGTCGTCTCTGAACTGTGGCGGGAACCAGTGACTAGCAAACATTTTCTCCCCCCAATTTATTAAGTTTTCAGTATGCTCCATTGCAAAGATATAACAAATCATAATTTAAGGCTTATCTCTATCAAAAGTACATTATGCAAATACACCCATGCTGAAAAACTCAAGATATAGAGCATTCACAAATGGATGCCTCCTTTTCTTAACATTTCTGCAAGAATGATGAGGTGGTAAAGATGTACTAGGTTATTGGGGAAAAAATATCCTTGGCGCACCTGGGTGGTTCAGTCGGTCATGATCTCAGGGTCATGGGATTGAGCCCACGTTGGGCTCCATGCTCGGTGGGGAGTCTGCTTGAGATTCTCTCTCTCCCTCTGCCCCTCCCCTGCCCCTCTCTTTCTCTCTCAAATAAATAAACCTTTAAAAAGTCTTTAAAAAAATACTTGCATATTCTTATAAACCTGTATGACACTGAAGTTAAACTCCAAGGTAGTTGGAATCTTTGCAGCCAGAGGACCTGTGTAAAATTCCTCAATAATTTCTAGTATTAATCATTTCCTATGTGTCCTATAGGGAACTAGGTACTGGGGTGTGTTTGTGTGTGTGTGTGTACAGTCTGAGTCTCAGTGATTCCAAGTCAGCTCAATAGTTAAACTATAATTATCCTGTCTTTCTCCATGAATATTGCTACAGACATCTGTGTCTTATGGCGCTTAGTCCCTGGGACCGTCAGCACCTGTCACCTTTTTAATTTGAAGATGATAATATAGGGGGTGCAAAGCTCATAAAAATAACAAAGTACAGATAGATGCAATAAAACATACACAAGAGAAAAAAGAGAATGGTAAAAGCAGGACTTAGGAGTACTTTGTCCGGGTGGAGGCAGAGAGGATGGGACAGTGGTGGGAAATATGGCAAGATGAGGGCTTTTACCAATGTCCTAGCTTTGATTTTTGCATGGTGGATTTATAAATAATTGGTATATTAAAAATAGCTACTCAATTACATACATATATGAATACACACAGACACACATGCACAGAAGTGGGACGTAGGGAGGCTAATGAGGAGAGTGGGTTATCAGTCAAGGATTATGATGATGTTAATTCTGTATACCCAAAGTCCAAGATAAAAAAATAACCTAAGAAAAGGACAGCCTCCTGAGGACTCAAAAGCTTTGAGATTTCCTCCAAAAGGCAAATAAACAAAACTAGGACTAAGAGAATGAAAACTTATGATAATAAGGGTAATCCAATTTATGGGTTATTGGTGTCCATAAAAAGAGCCAATATGACTTTTCAGATACAACAAGGGCACAAACTATGGAAGAAATAACTGATAAAATGGGAGTTTATGTAAATGAAAAATCCTTTGTTCTCAAAAGGCAATGTCAGGAAAGTAGAAAGCTAACCACAGAATGGGAGAAAATATTTGCTAACACACATCTGATAAAAGATTGTCTCCAAAATATACAAGAACTCTTAAAACTCAACAATAAGAAAATGAATAACCAGGTTAAAAAAAATGGGACAGTGACCTGAACGTACACCTCATCAAAAATGACAGAAAGATGACAAATAAGCACATGAAAAGATGCTCCACAGCATATGTCATCAGGCAAATGCAAATTGAAACAACAGTGGGATACCACCACACACATATTAGAGTGGTCCAAATCCATTATCACTGACGACACCACGTGCAAGCAAGGATGTGGATGGAGCACCAGGAACTCTCACTCATTAATGTTGAGAACACAAAATGGTGCAGACACTTTGAAAACAATTTAACAGTTTCTTACCAAACTAAACACATTCTTACCATATAATCCGGTGATCACACTCCTTGGTATTTACAGAAATGAGTTGAAACTTACATCCACACAAAACCCAGGCTGCAGATGCTTACAGCAGCATTATTCATAATTGCCAAAACTTGAAATTAACCAAGATTCAGTAGGTGAATGGATGAATACACTATGGTATGTCCAGACAACAATGGAACATTCTTCAGTGCTTTAAAAAAACAAACAAACAAAAAAAACACAAGCCACAAAAAGAGGAAACTTGAATGTGTATTACTAAGTGAAAGAAATCTATCCGATAAGACTACATACTGTAATCCCAACTATAGGACATTATGGAAAAGGCAAAACCATGGAAACAGTAAAACAGTGGTTGGGGGAGGGAGGGATGCACAAGTGGAACACAGAGGATTTTTAGGGCAGTGAAACTGTTCTGTGTGATACTGTATGGTGGATACATGTCATTATACTTTTGTCCAAACCCACAGAATGTCCAATGAACCCTAATGTCAACTGTGGGTTCTGAGTGCTAATGATGTGTAAGTGTGGTATCATCCATTGTAACGCTATACAATCTGGTGGGGGGTGTGGATAGTGGGGGAGACCACATGTATGTGGGACCTGGACACATACGGTTACCCTCTGTACTTTTCATTCAGTTTTGTTGTGAACCTAAAACACCTCTAAAAAATAAAGTTTATTAATTAAAAAAAAAGAGGAAGAACCAAGAAAAATGGAACAGAAGCAAAAAAGACATAATTGAAGTTAGCATCCTTATGTTGCAAAGAACTGGGTTTCCTTGTAAGAATGGAAAACAAATATTTATCTGCAAAAATATTTGTGGTAACGCAGAATAAGACACAGCTATGTAGTATATATTTGCATGATTTTCTAGATAGTTCTGAGAGGAGCTCGCAAGGCCAGGCTGCAGGATATCTGGACTCTGTTCCATCTCTTGCCAGCCTATGGCGCTCCCCATGGAAGCTGGCACATCCAGGCATCAGGAATTAAACTAGATGTCCCTAATCACAGTTCGAATTCTAGCATTCCTATTTGAAACTTTTCTAGTAGAGAAGGCACTGCTGAATACATAAGTAAGTCCAAGGATGCAGCTGTATTGTGTTTTAGACAGCCAAGGAGAGAAATGCGGCCATAAAATATAATCTAAATAAAAACGCTTGAAAAACCACAGCATCATTATAGGTACTGGAAATCAATATTGAAATTCTCCATTTTTCTTCTGATATATTAACATATGCATCTAGTTTTTTTTTGGGAAGAGGTAGTGATGATATTTTAATCATTCAGATTGGCTGTTGCCTACAATTAAAAGCTATCAAAAATAAGTCTTAGAAGATTTCTTTTTATTTCCTGCAAAGAAATGAGAAAGGAATGTTTACAAATATCATTGTATGTATTTCAAGTGAATTACAGCCTGGAAGCAGTCATGCCAAGTTGTTTTAAATGCCATCAATTTAGTAGCTTAAATGTGATCCAACAAAAACTGTAAGAGTTCTATTTAATGACGTCCAGCCAAAGTTTTGTTTTTTTGTTTTGGGTTTTTTTTTTTCCCTACTTTTTGATAGTGTGCTAGGCCTCTGCTTTTTTTTTTTTTTTTTTCCTTTTTGCTGAAGAAATGTTCTACTGGTTGAAGGTCTGTCTAGGTAATGAAGCTTTTACTCTTGTTTCAAACCTTCGCTCTTTGTCCTCTGGAAATGGTCTGGTCTCCTGTCAACACCTGCCTGTTGAGCCTCACTCACTTTCCAAGTTTGTCTCTGGTTTCACTTTGCCCACCAAGAGTTTTAGGAAGTCTCTCAATTTTGGCCAAATGTGGCACTTTGGTAGCGCATGATTCCATTTACTGTGTTTTCATAACTTTGTATATGAGAATCTCCTCCCGCGAAATTCTTGAGGGCAGTGATCTTATACTTTCGCTCATAAGAAAGAAGTATCTATAAGATCTGCTATTTGCAGATATAACATTTGTGGTTTGGAATCCCTGCAAAGGACCTTAGCATCCATAAAGCATAAGACATGGAGCATAGTCATGATTTTTCTGAGATTCAAATTTCAGGCAAAAGCCTAGCATGTGATTGACACTCCTCATCACCTCTCAGACTCATGAAGGAGTAGAGCCAACCATCTCTTAGCTCTACACTGCTCCCTTGCATCTGATAAAGTTATAAAAATGTTTCTTTGTGGGAAATTGTAGTAGGATTTATATCCTTTTTGGATGCCGGGGGTCTAGTGTGTAATGTTAATTGATGATGGGCAACTCTCCTGGCTTCAACTTAGCAACACACTTACAAAAACTCGCAGGCAACATAGTCAGGTAACTGATATCTTTGTTTCCAGTCATCATCCTTTATCTGGACATTCAGAAATTACTGAGGTCCCGCAAAAGCTTTTATTTTTTCATTTTATTTTATTTTGTTACTGTGTGTGTGTCTAGTGAAGAGTTTCTCAAACTTAATCTTGGGAATCCTCAACCCTTCTTTTGGGTATAATTATATTTTCCACAATTTATTTTTTATTTGTTTTTTTATTTTTTAAAAGATTTATTTATTTTTAAGAGAGACAGAGCACAAGCAGGATCAGGGGCAGAGGGAGAGGGGGAGAGAGAGAGAATCCCCAAGCAGACACCCCTCTGATCACAAAGCATGACACGGGGCTGCATCCTGGGACCCTGGGACCATGACCTGAGCTGAAATCAAGAGCTGGACGCCCAACCAAGCCACCCAGGTGCCCCCACATTTTAAATTAAAACACATTTTAGACTATTTTTAATTCATTTAATGATGACAAATGATAAACCCATTACTTGTTAATATAAATAATGCATTTTTATAAAAAAATTATATTTTCCAAAATAACAAAAACTTGAATGAGAAGAATGACATTCTTTCACATTTTTGCAAATCTCTTCAAGGTCTAACATAATCAAAGGCAGCTGGACCCGAGTATTGTTCCCACGTTCAGTCTTTTACATGCTTTAGTTGAAGGATATGAAGAAACTTGTGCCTCATACAGATATAGAGCTGGAAAATGGAGGGTATTTTAGCAGCCTTTCTGAATAGTTGTGGCTATTCTCAGATACCGCACCAAAGCTCAGCAACTGCTAGCTGTTGAAAGGTTAGTTGCAGTATAGAAACTGCACATCAGTAAATTTTCGTCATCTGTTACATTAAAACCCATTGACTGTTACTGTCCTTTGAGTGGATCTTTTAACCCAGTAAAATTTTATTTTTATTTTTTAAAGATTTATTTTTTATTTTAGAGAGAAAGAGAGAGAGAACGCTAGCAGGGGGAGGGGCGGAATGAGGGGGAGAAAAGCAGACTCCCCACTGAGCACAGAGCCCTACCCAGGGCTTGATCCCATGACCCTGAGATCACGACCTGAGCCAAAATCAAGAGTTGGATGCTCAGCCTACCGAGCCACCCAGGCGCTCCTACCCTGGTATGATTTTGTTAACATTGTGCATTGAGCATTACAGCCGTGCTGAGTTATCCATGTCTCACAAATGTTGACACATTCCATCACACACATTTGTTAATGTCATCGCCCAGCTTAGCAGTACATTATTGTAAAGCCATCGAGTTCCGGGTGGTGGATACAAGTTTCCCAGTCCTCTCATTTTCACGCTAGAACTCAACCTTTATCGTTATTTTCCTCATGTTTGAGAGTCTGTCTCCTGAGTGGTGAAGGCTGAATTGCCATAGTCTGTCAGTCATTCTTTCAAGTAAAAGTGATGTTCCATGAGAAAGCAGCTGTTTGCGCTCACAGCTCAAGCGCACAGGAAAACCGCGGGTTTCCTTGAAACAGTCGTTCTGCCTCTGTATGCGACCAAAGTCTTCTGCACGTGCTTCCCATTTTGTCATGCTGAATAGTCAAAAGATATGTACTCACAGCTCAGATTTAACCAGATTAGTACTTATGGAATATCCACTAATGTACATGTTATCCTTAGCTGCTTCATCAAGGACCTTAAGCTGACTTTTCTTCCTGCGAGTGCGTGGAGCTAAGGGGTCCGGGGCCTCACCCCACAGTCAGTGCCACTGCCTTGCTGCTGGGAGGCTCCAGCACTTGGACTTACCCTTGCTCCTACACCAGCAGAGCAGGCGTCCATCCAGTGAAAAAGCCAATGTTGTTTTAGCATTAGGATGAAAACAGAGCCCCTCCAGAAGTCTCTGGGTGCTCTTGGGGGCCTGCCGAGTCCGCTCGGAGAACTTCTGGGCTGTAGGATTGAATGCACACTGTGGAGCATGATTTATACATTGTTCTTGGTTTGCCTCTCCGAGTCTGGCAGTTCCAGGAAGGAAGTTCAGGCCACACCCTCCATCACCGCTGGAGTTTTCTACACGTAAGAAGCGTTCACCCTGCAGGGCTGCTTAGCCAGCTTGTGAGCTTAATGCACTGCATCAAGTGCCCAGGGGTGGGATGAGTGGGGATTGCAGTCCCGGCTGCTCTCCACTCACCATGCCCTGCCAACTGGAAGAAAGGATACCTTTTCTCTTTGCACGTAGGCCTCACCTAGTGATGTCCTACAGGGCTGCATCCATGTCCAGGGGGG
Organism: Neomonachus schauinslandi; assembly: GCF_002201575.2. Classification (NCBI taxonomy): domain Eukaryota; kingdom Metazoa; phylum Chordata; class Mammalia; order Carnivora; family Phocidae; genus Neomonachus; species Neomonachus schauinslandi. The sequence continues at coordinate 6,095,254 of NC_058404.1, read as the reverse complement.
ACACTTGTCATCTGCTCGTCCAGAGCTGCCTTTTACTAACTGCCAGCCCAGAGATCACACTGTATGGACACTGTCTCCCTGACTAGGGCACTTCGTAACAAGACCCGGGCTACAGTTGACACTGAACAATGTGTATGAAATAAAAAACCATACACCGAATGAAAAGAAGAAAATCCGAAGCTGAGTGAGATCTTACTTAGATAGTATTGAAAAAAAGTTAATGACAAAAATGTCTCCCTACATGACACAGGGTCTTCTCTGGGGTCTAAAATTTGGTGATGATTCTGGTCACTGCATGGATTGAGTCTCAGGGCTCCTGTTAAAAAAAAAAAAATGGACAAATATTTATTAGGAAGCTCAAACATCCCCATCAAAGCCTGGGGATCAGCTGGAGAAGGGTGAGGAGGCGTGGAGTGAGAAGGGGTGGGGAAGAAAGGTTCATTCAGACAAGACTAAATCAAGTCAAAAGCAATTAATAATGTAAATTTTCCAAAATTTTATCATTTCATATTGATAAAAGGAACTGGCCCCAAATATTTTACATTATGCTCTTTCATGTGTCACTTAAAATAGCACTCATGTTTATGAAGCAAAAGCCATCAGAAATAAGGGAGAAATGGATAGAAACACGAACATTGTAGAGGATTTCAATGCAGAAATTATCAGCATTTGAAAGTCAAGTCAATTTGTCAAATAGGCAAGTGGAAAAATAGTATTCTTGAATACTGTATAAGGTTTTAATTATCAATCTATACTTCTCTATGTTGAACTTTGTATGTGAATTTAAAGAACATTTAAAAATTTTCACTGAAGTGTAACTCACATGAAGAAAAGCATATGTTATGTGTATAGCTCAATGCATGTTCATCAGCTGAGAACATTTGTATAATCGGCACCCAGAAATCCCCCTCAGGCTGCCTCCCAGTCACTGTTCCTTCCCCGCTGCAGGGTAATGCCCTCACCCTTTTTATTCCACTAGTGAGCTATTAGGAGACAAACCACTTTTGTACCCACCCCTCAGGACGGGGTAGAAGCTTCTGCTTCCATGGTCTCCTCTCTCCCTCCCAAATAGCCACTCAACTGACTTTCCTTTCCTGATGCCTAATCTAGAAATGTACTCTCCCTTGCCCAGTTAAGAAAAGTAGTATGTCTTTTAAGTGTCTTGTAATCTATTGGTTCTCCATCATGCCCTTCCTGTTCTTACAATTCATCCTTTGAAGGACTTGAATCTTTGGGCTGGCAGATTTTCCCACAGCTTGGATCTTGCTGCTTTCAGACTCACAGCATAATTCATGTACATCTGTTATCTGCGTTTTCTGCAAATTGGTGGTCGAATCCGGAAGTTTAATCTGACTGTTGTGCCAACCCCTTGGCTAGACTATAGGTGGTAGTCTGACATCTGTTTCTTAGGAAGCACATCATGTCTTTTTTTCACTCTTTTTATGTTGGCTCAATGCCTTGGTCCATAATTCACTGAGGGCTACAAAATCATGGTGTTCTAATTCTATTGCTTAGTTTTGTTTATTAGCTAGAATATACTTGTAAGGAAATGCTTCCCCTCATTTACTATTTGGGTACCAAATGGTATATCCTTATGAATTATAATTCAGTATCGGAAAGGAAATAAATATTTCATTCTTTCCTTTTTCTTATCTAGTTTTCACAATGATGAATTGGCTTCTTGTCATCCTCAGGTGATCAATTATTATAATTTTAAATATTACTATAAACTCACATTTTCGATAGGTTTTCATCCTTGGCAGTTTTTACATATATGGGAACAAATCGTCCCTCCTTTGGCCAATGGGAGCCTCTTCTGGGTATGTCCTGAGTTCTTCTGACATGATCCTGGTTGTCTGTCTTAGCTTCCTTGCTCTCTGATATTTCCAGATACACCAGGCTTGTCTTGTACATTTCCTGCCCCGGATGTAGAATCAGCCATGCCTTTTAAGAAGATTATGTTTTATTTTGTTTAGTTTTAACTGGGAAATGGGCATTTTAAGGCCATGATCTGGGTACTAGGATTGCTCCTGGCTGCTGGTAGGATCATTGTTTTAGGCCCTTTTAGAGGACAGAACTAGAATTAAATGAAAAGATACAGCACCTCAGAAGTTTCTGATGATATTTACATTTCAAATTTGGGATAATGGTGTTTCTGTTTGACCACTTATATCACATCCATATCTCCTTTGTTCTGCACAGAGAATGTTGGTTTTCAAGGATGTAGGACAGACATCAGGAAACCTTTTTTGTTGTTAAGGGCTAGACTGTAAATATTTTAAGCTAGCAGACCGTACCATCTCTGTTACAACTGCTCAACTCTGTTGTGGAAAAACAGCCCTAGATAAAATGTAAAGAAATGGGCATGGCTGTGTTCCAATAAAACTTTATTTGTAAGAACAGACAAATGGCCCATGTGCCATAGTTTGCCAACTTCTGATTTAGGAGAAAAATAGTTAGAATGCTGCATATCATTTGCTTTTTCTCATTTTACAGCTATGTTTCAGAATATGGGTACCAATACAACTATCATGAAATATGATTTCCTAAAAATAAAGATCTTTAAGTAAACTATCCACGTCCTTCCATTTTTCACACGCTTCTCCTATATCTATTTTGTCAGATCACGTTATATACTGTTGTTTCTCCCTTTTGATTCTCATTTAATCTTGTTACTTCAAGTAATTGTATACGTATCTAAACACCAGTGTTTATGCCCACATCTCTCTAGTCATTTTCTTGGAATGAAACTTGGTCTCTAGTAGATTCCTTAGGAAATTTTCATGAGAGTAACAATACCGCAATTATTCAAATATATGTCGTACTTGAAGATCAGATTTGCTGGGTATAAAATTTGGGGCTCTCATTTTCTTTCTTGGCAATCTTAAGTATTTTATTCCTCTCTTTAAGCATAAAGTATTGGTGTGGAAAAGTCCAATGGTAATTTAATTTTATTTTCCTAAGAAGTTAAGTGTCCTCTTTGCCTTGATGTCCAGTGGATTTTCTTCTTCTTCTTCTTTTTTTTTTTATTAAATAAAGTACTTTTAATAGTAAATGTCTTGGTGTTGGTTATTCTGGGTTGGTATTTACAGGTACTCTGTACTCTTTCAATATGTGTTTTCAAATATTTTTTATTTCAGAAAAGTGCTTTTGAATAGTAGTTTGTGTTGTTATATTCCCTTTCTTTGATTTTCTTCTTTAGAGACCCTTTTAAACATACATTGTATCTTTACCGCCTGTCTTCAGTGTTTTTCACTTTTTCTTGAAATATTTTTTTTATCTTTTTTCATTTTGTGTTAAAATCAAAACCTTTTGCTGACCCTCTATTTTACTGAAGGTGTTGCTTATTGTGCTTGCTTTTTTCATGTTTTTGCTAGTTTTATCTTTATTTCTAAAATGCTTTTCTCTTTTCCTCTAGTTTTCTTTTCTCAAGTTCTACCATCATCTCATTTCTGAGTGTTTCTACTTCTGGTTCATGTTGTTTCCTTCATGTCTTTTCTTTGTATTAGTTTTTGAATGGTTTTGAACTAATATTTCACAATTTTACTTATTTATATATTTTTAGTGTGACTTCTGGTGTATTTTCACTGTAAAGGTATTATTCTATTCCTTATTCTCTTTTTTTCTCAAAGTCACTTTTATGCCACTTTTGATATATTTCTGTTTGCTACTTTTCTATTCTCAGTTTGTGTGTGTGTATGTGTGTGTGTGTGAAATTCCTTTTTCTTAACTTTTTAGGAAAGAGCTTTGTTCAGATAGCTTTTGTAACTTTGAAAAGGTCCTTCTCCTGTTTCTTTTTTCTTTCTTTTTCTTTTTTTTTTTTACTCCCCTCATAGTGTTTAAAAAATATGGCAGTGTGCCTTCTGAGATTTCCTGGTTCTGTTCCTCTCTCTTTTGTCTGGCCCTCTCTTTCCTTTATCTATGTTTTCTGTGTCCCCTTCAGTCCTGATTCCATGTTCAGCCATTTCTCCTCAGGGTGGAGGGAGTGTCAGTTTTGGGAGGTCACTGGGGTTACACTGGTCCAGCCTTTTTAGTCCTTACTATGGACCCATCACAATGGGGCAGGACCCTTCCTACTTCCATCTGCTGTTCTTTATCTGGAACCCCCTGCTTTCCCACGAGTACATGTTGATGATTTGTGGGGGGGATGTGTTCCTATTCTGAGGGCTTTTTCTTACTGCTTTCCTCTCCCATACACATGCTGATAACATGCATGTTTTATAGCTAGAGGTACTTTTTCCCCACCCAGTTGTCTTTTAGACTTTGTAGAGTGGCCTTATCATCCAGTTTTGTTGTAAACATTGATCATGGGCTTTGGCTTTGATAGCTAATTGTTCTGTCAGTTTTTATGTGTGAATTTGAGAAGCACAGAAAACTAGGTTGTCATCACCACCTTCATCTTTTAATTAAATTTTTTTTCCTTAATCAAGTATAAGTGATCATTTGCTAAAATGTAAAAACAGGAATTGACCTAGAGCCCTGGGACAAAACTGTAAAAGGTACTAAAACAAAATGCTTCTCTAAAAAGTCTCAGGACCGAATTATTTTAATGTTAAATTTTATTTAAATTTTTTTTTAATTTTTTATTCTCATGTTAATCCCCATACATTACATCATTAGTTTTAGATGAAGTGTTCCATGATTCATTGTTTGTGCATAACACACAGTGCTCCATGCAGAATGTGCCCTCCTCAATACCCACCACCAGGCTAACCCATCCTCCCACCCCCCTCCCCTCTAGAACCCTGTTTGTTTTTCAGAGTCCATCGTCTCTCGTGGTTCGTCTACCCCTCCGATTTCCCCCGCTTCATTCTTCCCCTCCCGCTACCACCTTCTTCTTCTTTTTTTTTTTCTTAACATACATTGCATTATTTGTTTCAGAGGTACAGATCTGAGATTCAACAGTCTTGCACAATTCACAGCGCTTACCAGAGCACATACCCTCCCCAGTGTCTATCACCCAGTCACCCCATCCCTCCCACCTCACCCCCCACTCCAGCAACCCTCAGTTTGTTTCCTGTGATTGAGAATTCCTCATATCAGTGAGATCATATGATACATGTCTTTCTCTGATTGACTTATTTCACTCAACATGATACCCTCCAGTTCCATCCACGTCGTTGCAAATGGCAAGATCTCATTCCTTTTGATGGCTGCATAATATTCCATTGTATATATATACCACCTCTTCTTTCTCCATTCATCTGTCGATGGACATCTTGGCTCTTTCCACAGTTTGGCTATTGTGGACATTGCTGCTATAAACATCGGGGTGCACGTACCCCTTCGGATCCCTACTTTTGTATCTTTGGGGTAAATACCCAGTAGTGCAATTGCTGGATCATAGGGTAGCTCTATTTTCAACTTTTTGAGGAACCTCCATACAGTTTTCCAGAGTGGCTGCACCAGCTTGCATTCCCACCAACAGTGTAGGAGGGTTCCCCTTTCTCTGCATCCCCGCCAACATCTGTCGTTTCCTGACTTGTTAATTTTAGCCATTCTGACTGGTGTGAGGTGGTATCTCATTGAGGTTTTGATTTGGATTTCCCTGATGCCGAGCGATATTGAGCACTTTTTCATGTGTCTGTTGGCCATTTGGATGTCTTCTTTGGAAAAATGTCTGTAACAAAAGAAAGAACAAGAATCATATGATCCTCTCAATAGATGCAGAAAAAGCTTTTGACAAAGTACAGCATCCTTTCTTGATCAAAACTCTTCAGAGTATAGGGATCGAGGGTACATACCTCAATATCATAAAAGCCATCTATGAAAAACCTACAGCAAATATCATTCTCAATGGGGAAAAACTGAGAGCTTTCCCCCTAAGGTCAGGAACGCGGCAGGGATGTCCACTATCACCACTGCTATTCAACATAGTATTGGAAGTCCTAGCCGCAGCAATCAGACAACAAAAAGAAATCAAAGGCATCCAAATTGGCAAAGAAGAAGTCAAACTCTCACTCTTTGCAGATGATATGATACTTTATGTGGAAAACCCAAAAGACTCCACCCCAAAACTGCTAGAACTCATACAGGAATTCAGTAAAGTGGCAGGATATAAAATCAATGCACAGAAGTCAGTGGCATTCCTATACACCAACAACAAGACAGAAGAAAGAGAAATTAAGGAGTCGATCCCATTTACAATTGCACCCAAAACCATAAGATACCTAGGAATAAATCTAACCAAAGAGACAAAGGATCTGTACTC
>NC_058404.1:6022084-6084043 GCF_002201575.2 Neomonachus schauinslandi | reverse complement strand
AAGACCTCAATGTGAGACAGGAGTCCATCAAAATCCTAAAGGAGAACACAGGCAGCAACCTCTTTGACCTCAGCCGAAGCAACTTCTTCCTAGAAACATCGCCAAAGGCAAGGGAAGCAAGGGCAAAAATGAACTATTGGGGCTTCATCAAGATAAAAAGCTTTTGCAAAGCAAAGGAAACAGTCAACAAAACCAAAAGACAACCGACAGAATGGGAGAAGATATTTGCAAATGACATATCAGATAAAGGGCTAGTATCCAAAATCTATAAAGAACTCCTCATCAAACTCAACACCCAAAGAACAAAGAATCCAATCAAGAAATGGGCAGAAGACATGAACAGACATTTATTTAAAATTTTTAGGCTGGGAAGCCTGGGTGGCTCAGTCAATTAAGGGTCAGACTCTTGATTTCGGCTTGGGTCATGATCTCAGAGTTGTGGGACCAATCCCCATGATGGACTGTACACTGAGCATGGACCCTGCTTAAGATTCTCCCTCTCCCTTGACCCCTCCCTCCCCCAACCCCCACTTATGCATGTACTCTCTCTCTCTAATAAAATAAAATAAAATAAAATAAAACAAAACAAAATTTTTAGGCAAATCAATTCTATGAAGTGTGAACTTATAGGGGGAAAAAAAAGCTAAAAATTGCTTCATTCCTCTTATTTAGAAAACATGTGTTATTTTGCTTATAAAGGATATGGTCTTTTAAAAATAGTTAAACCATTCAGAAACTTGTAAAAGAAAAGGCAGTTGCCCCCAGTGTATGAGTTTGCTTGAGCTGCCATAACAAAGTGCCACAGGCTGAGTGGCTTATACAACAGAAACTTATTTCCTCATGGTCCTGAAATCCTGAAGTCCAATATCAAGGTGTTCTCTGGGATGGTTCCTTCTGAGGGATATAAGGGATATAAGGAAGAATGTGTTCCATGCTTCTTCCCTAGTTGTTGACGGCCGGCCATCTCTGACATTCCTTGGCTTCCTCTGCCTTCAACTTCCCATGGTGTCTTTATGTATGTCTGTGGTGTAAATTTCCCATTTTTATGAGGACAGGTTAGGGGCCCACACTACTCCAGTATGGTCTAATTGTAACTGATTACATCTACAATGACCTTGTTTCCAAATTAAATTTTGTTTTGAGGTGACTTCAACATTTGAATTGTTGTGGGACATGATTCAACCTGTAACACCCAATGTCCTTTTCTTTTCTTGACATCGTGTGTAACAGCTAGAAATAATGTATATTAGCACTTTGCTAAAGAGTCGTCTTTGTTTTTCTCTTTTATCAACTTGGTGAATATACAGTCATTGCATGAGTTGATATACTTACTTCTAAGGCAGAGACCACCAGTTGCCTACTCAGTGTCCACCTTCATCATCCTCCTTATGAACAGAAGCCTCTTTGTATTGAGGGATGAAAATATGCTTGGCTTAAAGACTGTATTTTTCCTCTTCCCCTTAATTTATGTATGGACGACTAAGATGAAAATGTCTTCCCTTTTCATGCCCCTTTTTCTGTCTGGAAGAAAATGTGATGGCTGGAGCATCAGTGCCCATCTTATTAACATGAAGCAATCTTAAAATGGATACCACATATCAAAGATGGAAGAACAGAAAGTCAGAATACGTCTATGTTTCTCATTCCAGTTGAAGTAACCATATGAGCCTTGGACTGCCTATCTCTATCTGTATTTTATTTGAAAGAAAAATAAACCTCTAAATTTGTTAAGCCACTGTGATTTTGGTTTTCCTTTACTTTCAGCCAAGCCTAATTCTAACTGACACAGACATATTAAGTAATACTCTTGAACTTGTATTTCTCCATTTATTATTTTCTTTCTTTTTTTTTTTTTTTAAGATTTTATTTATTTATTCATTAGAGACAGAGAGAGAGAGGCAGAGGGAGAAGCAGGCTTCCCGTGGAGCAGGGAGCCCAATGCGGGACTTGATCCCAGGACCCTGGGATCATGACCTGAGCCGAAGGCAGACGCTTAACCATCTGAGCCACCCAGGCGCCCCCATTTATTATTTTCATAAATGAAACTCAATCTATTGATTTCTCACATGACAGAGGAACAAATCAGCACATTTTGCTTATCCTCCTTTCAATTCTAACCCTCATTCATTTATTTGCTACAACCATTTGCTGACGCAGTCTGGATCTTATCCTAATCCACAATCAGCAAATTATTTATACATTATTTATCTTTTATTTCAAGAATTGTAATGGCATGCAGTGACATTTTAACTCTATTTGCTCCAACTGTTTTGACTTATTCTATGTTTAATTGAATTTAATGTTCACTGCAATTTCTTTCACAAATGATTTCTTTAATTTGGGATTTAATCTATTATTTGGCTTTAGCATCTATTGGTGTCATTTAGGATTAGATTTGTGGCAAGTTTGAAATCCGGAAATGAAAGAGGCTCAACTAATATAGGAGTTATTTCTCTCTCCCAAAAGAAGCCTGGGAGTAGTCAGGCCAGGTTTGAGACTGTGGCTTCATGAAATCTCCAAGAACACAGGCTGCAGGAGGGGAGGAACCGATATGCCCCGTCCCTCCTTAACCCTCCCCAGGAGCAGAACAGGGCACCTCTTATATTCCTTTGGCCAAAACTTGGTCAACATGACCACAGCTGGATGAGAGGAAAGTTGGAAAGTATAAGTTTTAATCTGGACGGCTATGAGCTGTTAAAATTAGGGATCCCATCACTAAGGAAGAGGGGAGAATTTTATGTTGGGGCAAAAACAAGAGGACTCTGGTACAGTCATCAAATATATATTCCCTATGAAATGTATAAAAGTTGTAGCTCCTCAGTCATGAAAAGAGGAGAATATTTTGTTTTTTCTTTTACAAATAAATGACAGCTTAACACAGTGGACAGAATACTTGCAAACCATTTGTTTTTAAATTACCAGAGCATAAGTATAACTTCATTCTTTTGTGGAATGCAGTTCTGTTGAAGTTCTTGAGGCTGGGATTCTCCTTGAATAATTGGTGGTCTGTTATTATGTCAGTATGCTTGAGGGTTTTTCCTTGTCCTTGAATTAAGTGATGGATTGTTTATCATTTTTACTGGGAATGTGGGATGTCCTTTTTGTCTACAGATTCATGTGTCCTTTATTCCTGGAAAATTTTCATATCTGATAACTGAATTTTTTGTTACCTTTGTTTTATTTTCTTTTTCAGAAACAAGTTTGAACATTTTGGGTCTCTTGGGTAATTATAGTAATCATTACCATTGATGGTGTGTTTTCCACATGCCTTCTGTCCTTATCTCTCTCTCAGGAATATATATTATATAAATCCACATATGCTATGTATATTAGATTATAGATATACCTGTAATCTACTGTGTAGCTATATGAATGGATTTTTATATACATCTGCATCTCTGTATTCTCACTTAGTAATTAAAGTTGCCCTGAGTCGCTAGCCCCACTATGGCTATTTCCCAGCGGAGAAAGTTGAGGCCCAGAGTAGATAGGTACCTGGCCTAGGAATGAATATTCGCCTATGGAGCCCAGGCAGGACTCAAACCTAAATTCTCCTGACTCTCAAGCCACTGCTTTTCCACAGCGTTGCTAGGCCCTGGGGTTTCCCTCTGGCATTCAAAGCGGAGAAGTGAGAGGGAGTTAGGGGCAGGAGGGGGCGCAGCGTGGAGAATTCCACGCGCAGGGTCAGTGCACCTGCCCTAACTCGGGAAAGCCCGGTCGCTGTCGGGGCTCAGCCTTTCAGGAGGCTGCTGCCAGAAGGGGAGGGTGCATCTGGGGAGGGCGCGAAGGGCCTGGTGTCCCAGGCTGTGATGCTAGGGCCACTCGGGAGGCGGACAGGTGTGCGGCCGCGCAGCTGCCACCAGGGGGCTCAGGCAGGCCGCCGTTCGGAGCGCGCTCACTGTGGTCGCGGCCCCCAGGGTGGGCAGAGGCTTTCAGGAACGCAGAGGCTGTTAGAGGGCAAGGCACGGGAGATGGGAGATCCCGACGGGGCTGCTGGTGGGAGCTGGGGCTGCCACACCGGGGACGGGCACTGGGTCCGTTCTGCAGCGTAAGCAGCGGCATCCCGGGACAGGTGAAGATGAGATGGTCAGCCCGAGTAAGTGCAGTTCTCTGAAAAAAGAGGAAACATCTTTATGTTCGAGTTCCTCTAACCATGGGTGGGTCTTCCATCGATTACAGAGCCCCACGTCTAACCAGACTCCTGAAAGGGCTGTACAGAGAGCAAAGCAAAGTTTCCAGACCCCCGTGAGCCCACACCCGTCCTCCAAGCCGCTCACGCGCCGCAAAACCCAGACCGGGACCTTCACACTTTTTAGATCAGCAAATGTGGTCCCACTTATGAGTATTTAAAACTCTACCAGGCACTTAACACGTTATTGGCTTCCCCCCAAAATCTAAGAAGCGGCGTTGTTCCCATTTTACAGATGAGGAGACTAAGCTCAGGAGGACAGCACGCTGGCTGAGGGGTGGAGCAGGAATTAGAATACGGTCTGTAAACCCGGATGCCACAGGTCCTCGGAGCACACACTGACTAGCAGTCCTCTGATTTTTACAGAGGGGGAAGCCAAGGCCCGAGAGGTAGTGGCTCGTTCTTCCCAGTCACCAACTCGGCCGGTGTGTCCAGAGTGCTGACTGCGTTTGACCTTGGCCAGAGCTGACAGTGGGCCCTTGGGCTTTGCTTCAGGCTCAGCTCTGTCTGTCCTCTCTGGGGACTGAATGGTTATCTGTGCAGTTGGACCAACTACCTGACTGTCTAGTACCTTCCTTTCTGCTGGGGACACACACGAGATTCAGTTTCAGAATCACATTGATATTTAGTGTGAGATGTTTAACAAAGTGCCAAAAAAGATACTTCTAATAAAAAAAAAATAGACGGAGCAAAGTCCAGGCAGGACTGAATGTTTGCTAGACCACAGAAGGCCAGGGTGAGATCCCAATTAAGAGAGAGGCTGTCAGAATGCAGATGCTCAGGCATCTGTATTTTTACCATGAGCTAACTCACTGTGGGGGTGGGGTAGGGGACAGCTGGAAATCTTTAAGAAAATATTATTATTATTTCTCCCCACGAGAAAAATCTGCTTGAATCTCTGGTGAGTACTTACAAACCCGGTGAGATGGCCGTGCCCGTCTTGCCCCTCTTTTCACAAATTCTCGGCAGCTTGGCACACTTTTACCTATTACTTTTCTGAAATGCATGTTGAAACGCACTGTGGGGTGGATTTCGACCCCCTGTCAGCTCATTAACTCTTAAAATAGACCCACTAGCTTTCATTTTCAGGAAAATAATTACTTGTTGAAGTAACACACCTATTTTTAATTCTATAGCTTATTTTAGCTGTGAAAGAAAAAAAGAAAAGAAAGGGAAAAAGAAAAAAAAAAAAGCCATGTCTGGGACCATTGCAAAAGCAAGTGGGAGAGTGGGAAGCAGCCACACGGGGGCCTCCGAGGTGACAGGTGAGCCCAAGGCACGAGGAGAGTCATTTCAAGAGCTAGGACAGAGGGGTCTCAGTCCCTTATAGAGTCCACATTGGTTTCCAAACTCATGGTGAGTTTCAGAGGAGGGGTTCCAGGAATTTGCATTTAAATAAGCACCTCAGATGAACAGTCCAAGGAGTTTGAGAAGCACTGCCTACTCCTTGCAGTGCAAACCTGTCTTCTTGAAGTGGTAGAATGTGAGGTTGGAGAAGCTTTGGAGATGATTTTGTAGCCAAAGCATCATGGTCCAGATGCTCAGAGCTCCAGAATGGCTCTTCTCCCTGTCAGGCCAATGGTACGTGTCCCTGATTGGTTTTCCTGTCCCCCCATTGCCCGTTCTGGCCTGCAGGATGCGGGGAGGAAGAAGAGATAGTATGAATGATACTATTTGACTGATACATCAGTAGTTTAGGATACATCAGTAGTTTAGGATGATTCTCCCGGCTCTGAATGCTCAACTAATTTAAGTCATTCCTAGCTAGCAGTTTCAAACGCGGGGCCAAGTTTTCCAAACAGGACACGATTCAGTCACTGAAATGAAGTAAAACATATACTTTAACATTCTGGTGACCAGTGGATGTCTTTTTTCCTGTGTAGAAGTGGGCTTTCCCACTAGAAACTAGCAGCTCATTTTGACAGAGCTTATGGTGCATGAATTTAGGTGACAACTATTGCTAACAGAGCACTTCTTATGTGCTGATCACTGTGTAAGCAATTTACACTCATCACATCCCTTAGTTCACCACAAAAATTGGGCTGGTACTATATTATTAGTCTCCGTATCTCAGACAGGAAAATAAACGTAACTAAGTTACCTGCTCACCTTGATACAAATGACGAGCAGGACGGTTGGGGATTTGAAGCCTGATGTGTGTGATGTTAGCGTTCAAGTTTTTAAACCCGGTCTGCGAAAGCAAACCCAGCCATCATCCCCTCCCTCATCAGATGACTTCCCAGAGGACAGGCTGGGCATCACGCCATCAGTTTGGTGTTGAGCATTTTAAGAGGCATCCTGCATTCAGAAAAAAACTGGTATGTGTCTGGGAATGTGCCACAGGGTCTTTGTTTTTCAGTCTGTCCAGTTTCAGGTCAGCTGCACCACTGTTGGAAGACTTGGCATCTGTAAAAGCCAGCGCAAAGGGAACTGGGAGAGAAGAAATGCTTCTTGAGTGTAGATTTCCAAAGCAGCGTTCTGCCGTCGGCCTCCCCGTTCCACCTTGCTCAGATGCTGGTGTGAGGAGAGAACAGACACTGTCCTAGAGTCAGAGGAGGAGTCTCTCACCGGTCAGAGAGGAGACTGCTTTTCTACAGAGTGGTGCGATCTCTTTACTATTATGCTTAATTTAAAAAGTGATCTATAGCCTCATTCTTCTGAGAACTTCAGGTAGAATTCCATTAAAGCAAAGAAAGTTGAAGACAACTCATGACTTCCCCCACAAACTCACTCCACTGTGTTCTTTTTCTCATTGAATCACATTGCCACGCACCCATCAGCCCACATCAAACTCGTGGCCTCTTCCCTCTCCCACATGGCACTTACCCATTCACTTGTTTTCTTCATCAGAAGGACCATCATAAGGTTCTACTCTCCTGAGAGTCTGTAAGTCCATCCCCTCTTCTCTCTCCATCTACCTCCATCTGGTTTCTCATCCTTGCTATTTCCCTCCAAACCTCTGTGTAGGTCCTTCCCTTTGTCAAGCCGATGGCCCCTTGTGTGAGCCTTGTGAGTAACTGGGGAGACCAATTAATTCAAATTCAAAATTTAGATGTAGACAGCACAAGCTCTTCGACAACCTCTCAATAACTAACACCCCAGCCTACTTTGAGTCCTGGCTCCCAGTTTTGGGATTCATGATTTAGATCGTTAGCAGTGTAAGAGGGAACCCTGGGAAGGCTGTGCGTGGAAGGTGGCACGGGGGGTAGAATCCTAAAGAATGAGTATGTATGAATTCCATGGGGACAGCCTAGAGGATGGCTGTCCTAGCACACCTCTGATAAACCTACTGTTACCAGTGATGGACACACTGAACAAAAGGAGGCAGAGAAGGAAGGACATGAAGAAGACACACCAGAGAACTGTACGCCTTCAGATCATGGAGAACACTCTTGATCCAAATGTGTGATTCCTGAGCTCTAACCTACCTCCAAAGAATACCATGGAATTTTGAAATGAGTGTGGAGGAACTTCAGGGCAATTTGACATGCTTTATGGGGATCTTAACACCAAAGAAATGCTCTCCCAAAGAAACCCAGTGTCTGGCTGATAGGAACATTGGCTGGATGACTCCTTCCAAGCCCTTGTTTATTATGTACCTTATTGGGTTGAGCAACTCCATTTGGGACTATTGCATTAAAGACACTCTTGATTTAAAGCCAAAGAGTTTCATTGAACAAGCTGTTATTCTAACAAAGATATACTGGTTCTGTGTGTCCTGAATCTTTCAAATGAACGGTGGCGTAACACTGGGACTCTTCTGAGAAACTGCACTTACTCCAACTATTTTAGCAAAGGTCATATTTCTAATAGAGATTCTCCTCTCAGCATCCCCTCCTATCAGACACCCCATTTGCATTTTAGCACCATTCTCCCTCTGATCACCAGCATGAACCCGTGAGAGAAAGCAGGGATGAAAGGATGCATGCACTGATCACTCTTCCAAATGCAACTTGTTAACAAAACACCGCTCCTTCTCCCTTCCCTCCTCATTTGACCAAAACACAGGGCGCCAGGATTGAGATTTATATTCTGGGAAGGAAGTAGGAGGGTTTCCTGGGTTTCTTGCCAAAAGGCTGAAACCAAACGCTTTTCAATGAAAAGTGCATTGTTGCTTTTGTTTAAGTGCTATTCATAGGCAGTCAGCTAATTACCACAGGATGAATATGTTTGCTTCCTGATTCCCAATTTGTAGAAAGACTGTTAAAATATAAAACAATAAACACCAGTAACTGATCCACTGGGAAATTTTGTAGCTCAATAAAACACATAAACACATTGTCATGATTTCAGCAGGGCCGTGTTTGCAGGCTGGGATACTAGGGAACTGGGCAGGCCAGGGTAATGCCTCACAATTAGCAGCTGTCACCAAGAGACTTGGGTTGGCATGCAGTGTCTGGTGTGAGCCTCGTGGTGTCACGTGGACCCTCATCCCCATTTGAGTTTATTCTGCCAGGGAAGTGACCGTTGGGTGCCTAAGCTGGACTCCTGGAATCCTTGACTAGTGTGGAGAGTCATGGTGTGGGGACGTCACGCCATCGGAGCTTACTGTAACAAAAGTCAAAGATTTCATTTGGGCAAGTCAAGATAGAAGGAGTTCAGTCAATTTCGTTTTTTGTTGGTCTCTGAAGCCTTTGTTACCCTTGGCACAGTTCCCGGCATGGAAGGAGCTGAGAAACAAAGTGGTATGATTCAGGGAACACTGCGGCTGAGATCTGTAGGTAGTTTCAGAATAGGCTCATGTCAGTTAAAATGTGAGCATACTTAGGGTGGCATCTCCAAAAAGATCGCCCACAAAACCCTTGGAAAACAGACAAAAGCATGCTTCAGGGTGTCTGATTTATATCTGCTGATGAGTTTGTGGATTAAAATCATCCTAAGTGCTTTTTTATTAGCATTTCTGTTTTTCTTTTATTGCGTGCCCAGGGGCTGGGCTTTCCTGGGACAGTGATCACTGAGTCCCAGGCTCCTATGTCATAGAGAGATAGCTGCGGAAGTGGGACCTCTCAAGAGGCTTGCAGAAGTTAGAAGTTAGAACTAGGAGGGTGGGAAGGTTTGGAAAAGAAGGCAGAGGACCCAAGAGAGAGACAGAAGCTGCAGCTGAGGGCTGGGTATGGGTGAGATGCACCTTTTGGGACATAGGTGACAAAGTGGTCTCCCCTGCCCCCACACTTTAATGCCATTTCTTCTTACTCCATTTCTCAGAGCTGCAGTTCCTTCCAGATTATCTCTTTCGAGACCCATTTCCCGGGATTTGATCCTCCTTGTGATCGACATTCCTATTAGCTTTCTCTTGTCTTTTTAAAAGCACTTTTTATTGTGAAATATAAAACATGTACAGAGAAGTACATAATATATATACTATATAATTATATATATTTTCAATTATTGTGAAATGAACAGCTATGTAATCACCACCCAAGCCAAGAAATAAAATACCATCAACACCCAGAGTCCTAAGTATTCTTTCCTATATAAACTTCTTATTCCCTACCCAAGAGATCACTAGCAGTTCAACTTTTATGTTAATAATTTTCTCCCTTTCATTACTGTTTTGCTGTCAATTTAGTATCCCTAAACAATTTAGTTGAATTACACTTCTTTTTTTTAAATCATTGTGTAAATGGAATATACAGTTTGAATTTTATGACACAGGCTTCTTTCTTTCAACATTATGCTCTGAGTATTCAGTCCTGTTATGACATGAATTTGTAGTTTGTCCACGCTCAGACTCATTCAATCACACATTGCTGATCCTTCAGAACTTCTGATTTAGTAAATTTGGGGTGGGGTCTGAGAATCTGTATTTCTGACAAGTTCCCAGGTGACACTGACACTACTTACTGTTATGGGTATCACACTTTGAGAACCACAGCTGTACAGTAACTTTATGATATGCATATACCATACTTCATTCATTCTATTGTTCTCAGATATTTGGGTTGTTTTGGTTTTAAACTATTCTGAACAGTGCACATGCGAACATAATTGTACCTATCCATTGGCTTTTATTTGCCTACATTGTTGAAGTATAGTTTTGCTGGGTATAGAATTCTAAGGTGGCAGGTATTGGTATTCCTGGGGAGCACTTTGAAAGTAATATTCCATTGTCTTTTTTCTGGTTTCATTACTCCTGTTGAAAAGGCAGCTGTGGGTCTGATTGTAGCTCATTTAGAATTTCTTTTGAGATTTTTCCTTTGTGTTTATGACACGTCCAACACTGAATTTGTCATTTTTCTCTTTACAAACATTCTTCCTATTCTGGACCATAAGACAGCAAATGATGTAGATAATCTGGTTATTCAAACAAGATCCTTGAAAGGCATCTTAATTTCCTCCTTTGCTCTCATCTTGCCATCCCACCTCCTCACACAATTATCAAGACTTATTGCTTTTCATAGTAGCTTCTAATGTTTGGTGAGAACTTATTTTGTACCAGACACTGCTAAGCACTTTACTTTTACTAGTTTATTGATCTACCACTCAAATAGCTCGATTCCAACTTGACTGTATTATTCTTACAACCATGGACCCCAGTCCACCTCTTTTCTTTTTTTACTGAGTCTTTTTATCACACCATTGCCTGCACTATCAGCTTATCTAGTGAGATGTCACTGTGATCTCAATAAAATGCCAATTTGATGTTATCATTGTGGTTTAAAAGCTTTCAGTTGGCTTCTATGTAGCAAAAAGCTAAATAGAGAAGAGAGCTCATTAAAGCACACAATGCCCTTTCCTGGTCCCTGTCTACTTCCCTGATATCATCTCCTTGTTGAGTTTATTAACCCTGCTTATGAAACTGTTTGTGTGCGTTTTTCTTTTTTCCCTGGAATTAACAGTCTTCTGAATTTCTACCTCTTTTTAAAACTAATCTTAAATATTAATCCCCAGATCTTTTTTGTTAGATTAGATTGTTTTTCAACAAATATTCACTCCTTTCCACCACTAACCCTCCATTTCATGGGAGGAGTATACTTCCTCATCCCGCTGATGTTGAGTATGGCCATAGGATGTTGAGCTGTGTCCATAGAATGTGGGCAGAAATGACTGTGTGTGAGTTTGGAGCCTAGGTGGGGCACAGAACATGGTGTGTTTCCACTCACTGCTCTGAGAGGTTCAAATATCTGGTGTGAGGCAGTAGATGTGACAGACACCAGAAAAATGAGAGACACATGGAGCAGACCTAAACTTTCTAAAGCCCAGAACCAGTTCAGTCAAATCTAGCCAAGCTGAGCTGAAGCCAGCCCATTTATACATGTGTGAGTGAGAAATAAATGATCATGGTTTTAGGTTACTGAAATATGGGGCATATGCTGACTGATTGCCCTCTCCTGTGCCCTTTTCCCAACCCAGTGAGTGAGGTATCCCTCCTTTGTACTCCCTCGTCCCTCATGCTCATATTTATATAGCGCCAATTATATGATACTATATTTTTCATTACTATATTATTGATCTATTTTTATGCCTCTCATTCTTCTCTATGTTGCTTGGGAATAAATAATATATCATATATATGTATTTATGTCAGTGCTTATAATTGCATTCTACGTAATAGGTGTTTTAAAAATGCTTATTGAAAAAATGAATGAATGAAAACTTATATTTCTAGCAATATTGATCATTAGATATCTTGACAGACCCTCCCACTCAGAACAACTAAAATTGCCAGATAAAATAGGAAAAAAAAGATCTATGTTCTAGCAGGAAAATAATGAATCCTAGACGTTAAAAATAATAAGAAAATTGAGAACTGAGAGAGATCATCAGAACTGTGAAGCCAAATTTTGCCCAGGGAGCAACTGGGGAACTCAGATGACTGACCTATTCCTTGTACAGACAGGGTGGCGTGGCTTCTGGAATAGGACCCAAAGTGTAAGCCCACAGAGGCAGAGTCTGAGTCAGGGCCACTGATGAACTCCGACATCACACAGGGTTCCACCATCAGTGTAAGAGGGAGCAAGAACTTTGCATGTCTGATGTCTTTCTGTCCAGTGGAAATGAAAGGCTCTTCCCTGATGAATTTATAATGATGATCTATTTATATAGATCATCATTATATAACTCCCAATCATGCAGCACCCTATACCAGTGGTCCATTATACTTCAATTAGCACTGGGATTTGGTTTAGGTCGATGTGCCTCCAGGTGCCTGGCAGAAGCAAAATCAAAATCTCTATGGGAGCCCATCCTCAACTCTGTCCTCAGTGAATTCCCAAGGGTGAATTTCCAAGGCATATGAGTTTACTATATAAAAAAAAAAAACAAGAAAAAGCAGTTACTGTGAGTGTGAGTAGATGCGACAGACAGCAGAATTAGACCCAGGAGACTTCAGATAACACAGTTATTTAAAAACAATATAAATGATTGTGTTTGCTATATTTAAGGGAACAACAGAGGGGGTTTATGAGTGAATGAAGGTGATAGGAATGAGCGATGTGGGCAGAGGGACTGGTGTTTCTCATGATCCAGATGACCACACTGACATTGAGTAGCTATTTAAAGTAATTCACATGTATTTATTGAGATTCTACTATATGCCAGACCATAGGATGGGGCAGGAGAAAAGTGGGATTGAGAGGTCATGTTAGTGCCATGGGTCACTCACACGGGGTGGCTTTATTCCTTTTATGAAGATTAGTCGATCGGCTATCATGAGAAATGCAGGCTGGAGAGGTACTGGAAGCACTTTGGGGAACTGAAAGCAATAAAGGGTCTAAGAAGGGTTTTCAGTCCACTGTTGGAGACCAAAGTCCCCCTGGAAGATTAGCGTATCTGGGGGCCATGTGGAAGGATGCCAGTGCCAACCAGCAGCCTTGAGGGGCTTATGCTGTGTCCCGAAGGTGGTGCTGTGTTTCTCACCGGCTCCTTCCCTGCTTAAATGCAGGTTCGCATGGGTCAAACGAGATTTTCCAGGAGACCTGGGAGACGAAGTGAAGCCTTGGTCTCACGCTTGGTGTGGGGAAGATCAGTGAGATGACCGTGTTTCTGCTGAGCTACAAGCGTGCTGTGGATCCCTGACTTCTCTGGCTGTGGTGCATCAGCGCTTAACCTGCGAGTTCAGCTCTGGTCCTGCTGATCTCGGGTTCCATGTTTAGCTTCATGATGAAGAGTACCAGCTCTCCTGCAGGACACCAGCATCACCACGTGGGAGGCCTGGGGCAGGTGAGAGATGGAAGCAGCCTCCAGTCCATTCTCGGGGACCACAGCTTGTCCTTGGCCCCATACGCCAAGTGCATCCTTCCTGGCTGCTCCCTGCCCTGGTGATGTCAGGCTCCAGCACCAGACAGAAAAGCAGCATCCTCGCGTAGTTTCCAGCACTCGTAGCTGCTTGCATTCCATTCTCTACAACAAATCCTCCATTACTTACACTCCTCCTGGCTCTGCTTCTTCAGTCAAACCCTGAATGAAAGGAGGAGCACGAATCAGCCCAGCACCTGAGCTCGGTCCAGTCGTTCGGTGTTTGCAGCACAGAAGTCATGGGATTTTCCATGGCTACATGATGAGCTTAGCCCTTCTTTTTTTGTCACTGCCGCAAAGGGAGCGCTGTTTGCAGGCAGCGGACGGTCACGTGGGCTGCAGTGGGCTGGAGGCTGTGGTGTGTTCCCGCGCAGCACTTCTTACTTGTTTTTCTCAGGACACCCTAAAAGCTCCTGAGGACCCAGCCAGCTTTTATTCGTGTGGGTTCTATTTACTGATATTTATCATATTCAAAAGGAAGACAGAGACATTTAAAAACATGTACTTACTAATTCACTTAAAAAGACCAATCATAAGCCCATGACATGTCAATAGAAAAACTTATTTTATGAAAATAACTGCATTTTCCAAAACAAAAATAAATGTAGTACAAAGAGTGGTTTATTTCCCAATCTTTCTTTTGCAAATCTCTTTAATATTTGGCTTAATAGAAATCAGCCAGATTCTTCTATCTGCTTCTGAGTTCAAGCTTTTGTAATATTGGATGCCAGGTAGCCTCAGGAAAAGTCCACTGTGGACCCAGGAGAGATGAAAAGTGGAAAAGACAAATGTCATCTTAGTATTCGTGTGTGAAGCGGTTTGTCATGGAAAGGTTTGGGTATCCTCACATGTCCCAGACCACACTTGAGGACCACTGGTCTAGTGGAGTGGCTGCTTTTAGGTTGAAATGTGTTGGCTCAAGTTTTCTTCTGGTCAAGGTTTGAAGACAGAAAGTCCTGGGGTATCAGTGGCTCACAGCAGAACTATATGGCATTTCAAGGGTTGGGGCAGAGGGGGGGATATGAAATACAGCAAGAAAATTGGTTACAATCCCTTTGCTACCAGAGGCAGGGACTACATTAGTTTTTCTTTGTATCTGTCGGGTGTTTGTGGAATGGGGATATTCTCTCTAAGGATGAGGATGGAGAGGTGAGAAGCCAAGAAATGTTAAGAAAGGACCGTGAGTTTTAGCAGAATTAAATAATCCTATAGAAAATAGTGGGTGCAAACCAGAGTTGTGTGGGGTGATAGGTTGAAGAGTGAGCATCACAGTTCGACAGAACCAGAATTTAAGTACCCATAGACTTGGTTTGTTAGCTGTCAAGAACCTTTTTTTTAATAAAGATTTTCACTTTTTTTAATTTAAATTCAAGGTATATAGTACATCATGAGTTTTTGATATAATGTTCAATGACTGATTAGTTGAGTATAACACCCAGTGCTCATTACATCACATGCCCTCTTTAATCCCCATCACCCAATTCCCCCATTCCCCCACCCCCCTCCCTTTCCGCAACCCTCAGTTTGTTTCCTGGAGTCTAGAGTCTCATGGTTTGTCTCCCTCTCTGATTTCTTCCCATTCGGTTTTCCTTCCCTTCCCCTGTTGTTCTCTGCACTGTTCTTTATGTTCCATATGAGTGAAACCACGTGATAATTTTGTTTCTCTAATTGACTTATTTCACCCAGCATAATCCCCTCCAGTCCCACCCATGTTGATATAAATGGTACGTATTCATCCATTCTGATGGCTGAGTCATATTCCATTGTGTATAAGAATCACATCTTCTTTATCCATCCCTCTGTTGAAGGGCATCTTGGCTCCTTCCACAGGTTGGCTATTGTGGACATTGCCGCTATGAACATTGGGATGCAGGTGCCCCTTCTTTTCACTACATCTGTGTCTTTGGGGTAAATACCCAGGAGTGCAATTGCTGGGTCATAGGGTAGCTCTATTTTTAACTTCTTGAGGAACCTCCACACTGTTTTCAGAGATACCGAGTGTCCTCATTCCCGCCCACACACTTGCCTGGCAGATTGGGAAGTACCCTTGGCCAGAATATTTTCTGTATTCTTCAGTGCCTGCAAGTGCTCACATGAGTACACACACAACTCTTTCTCCTGTGCCTAAACATCTTCATTGTCCCCTAAGCACAAATTCATCGGTTTCCCAGCAGGAGGCGCAGGACTGCCAGGCAACTCTTTTATTATAAAGCATTGTGCTTTGTCCCAGTCCTGACAGACAGCGGGTTTAATTAAATAAGTGCTGAGCCTCTTTCTTCTGCCTAAGTGTGGAATGGGGAATGAAGATTCTGGGCTCATTGATTTGTCCCCCCGCCGGGGGAACTTTGTCCTCCCTGACTCCTGCAGACGGGACCACGGGTGGTGATGAACCTTTCCCAGAGTGAGTGGTGGCGTCCAAGCTCCAGCCGCTGCCTGTCTACTTCCCTGACCTGTCAACCTTGGAAAGTGCTGAGGACAGCAGTCCTGCAATCCTTAGATCATTTCTGAAATCGTACATTCACTTTCATATCCACATGCAGGCAAAAGAACCTAACGTTGTTTTCATTTTAAGAAAGGTTTATACCACGTATTAAATGCTTCAATAATTCCTGGAATTTGTTTTGTTTTGTAGTGGAAATATAAAGGGGAAGGTATACAGCAAAGAAGAATACATACATTTTTCAGGGGCAAACAGTCATGTGTTCCATATGGAGGCTGGCCAATGAACCAGGGAACCTCTAAAAAATAATTTTCTTAATTAATGTGCACATTTTAATGTTTGTTTTATTGAGGACACGATATGAATGGCAATGGTACCTATTTTTCTTGATTGATTAATTTTTTAAAATTTTATTTATTTAGAAGAGAGAGCGAGAACAGGCACGAGTAGTGGGGAGGGACAGAGAGAGAGGGAGAAACAAGCTCCCTGCTGGGCAGGGAGCCCGATGTGGGGCTCAGTCCCAGGACCCCTGAGATCATGACCTGAGCCGAAGGCTTAACCGACTGAGCCACTCAGGTGTCCCTTTCTTGATTTATTTATATGCCTTTAATAGCTAAGAGAGCTTTCAAATCCAGCCATTTATTTGTCTTTGGGTATGTAGGGTGTGGTATGTATGTTGAATGTGTGTGTGCATTTACGTCTGGGAAAATTCCTGTGTTTTCTATTTACAGAATACTCTGTATTCAAAATGTGGAGATTTCCCATGCACCACATCATTCTGTAACACCAGCTGGGTGTCCTCCAATTTAATTCCATTTTGATATTATCTATCTGGAGATAGCATCAGATCCCACATAACTGCCCCATCCCACTTCAGGTGCCAGTTGAAAGTTCAGATTGTCACCTGTGTTTCAGACCAACTAGCTATGAATTGGAGGTTCCTGGGATCCCCTCCCCCCTCACGTTCCATGTACTGTACTAGGGCGACTCACAGAATTCAGGAAAGTGGTTTACTTACTAGATTGCCAATATATGACAATTATATACCCCAGGAATAGCCAGATGGAAGAGGTGCACAGGGCCCGGTTAGTGGGAAGGGTGTGGAGCTTCCCTGCCCTCTCCTGGTGCCCTGCCCTCCCAGCACTTGCATGTGGTCACCATCCAAGAGGCTCTCCCCAAACCCCTGTAGCTCAGGAAGATTTATGGAGGCTTCATTACACAGGGATGGCTGAATTCAATCTCTGGCCACTGAGGATTAATGCCACCTCCAGCCCATCCCCTCTTCAGAGGAGATAGGAGTGGGCTGGGGCTGAAAGTTCCAGCCCTCTAATCGGAAGGTTGGTTCCCCTGGCAACCAGTCCCTGTCCCCATTATCTAGGGGCTTTCAAAACATCATCTTATTAACATAAACTCAGGTGTGGTTGAAAGGGGCTTGTCAGGAATAACAAGAGTCTCTTTTCACATTTATGGCTCTTATCACTTCGGAAATTCCAAGGGCTTTAGGAGCTCTGTGCCAGGAATGGATGAAAACCAAATATACGTTTCTTATTATAAATCACAATATCACAGTAGGCATCCGTATGTTCGGGTTATCGGCCAATCAGTAATAGGAGGCGGGGGTGGGGGGGGTGGGGAACCTACTTTCACCAGCCTCTGAAACTGCATCGTGAGTAACATTCAAGCCACCTTAACCTAAATTATTTTGTACCTTTCTCAGCTTGCTTGTGGTCTGACGAGTTTTAAGAAAGCATTCTTTCCTATTTGGGGTATCTTGCAAGTATGGTAATCTTACATTACAAGCAGAGTTATTTATTTATTTTTCAAGTGATCTCCTCTGACCCATTATTAAAAACCTAGAAGTATGAGTCCAGAAGACATGTTTGAGCAGAAAATTTAACATTATTTAATTTACATGATTTAGGCAATTTACTGACTAAGGCAATGAGAGAGATTATATGCAGAGTCATTTGCTCTCCAGAGACTGAAAAATCTTCCTTTCCTGCCAAAACATTGTTATGAGAATTTTGTTGAATGTCAGAAATAATTTGGACATTAGCTCATGAACTTTTCTTAACTCTATATATTAATATTCTAGGCTTTTCGTATCTAGTCAATAGAATGGTCTTTTATACTTTAAAAATTCAATGCTGTTAAAAAGCTTTCAAACTTCTTCAACTGAAATTAAAACTCAAACTTATATTACTTAGTTGTACTTATCAGTAATTCTTTAATATTAACAAAATATTTAAAGTAGCTTAGTGAATGAAGAAGCCGAGAATGTGCACTTAGGTCGAAACCAGGGTGGCATTATCTCTTAAATTCATATTTTGTAGCCAATTTCTGTCTAAGAATGTGTTTAAAATTACAAGAAGTTGAAAGCAAGAGGTTTTTTTTTTTAAAAAAAAAGGTTGACCTATTAATATTGCATTTGAGAAGGAAAATACTACTTGTCTATCCTTTCCTTCAGTCATTATTTTTGGTTACAGGCAACACACTCAATTCCAACATTTTTTTAAAGTTTATTTATTTATTTAAGTAATCGCAACACCCAACGTGAGGCTTGAACTCACGACCCCGAGATCAAGAGTTGCACACGCCACTGACTGAGCCGACCAGGTGCTCCTCAACTCTGGCATTTTTAAGGGGGATAAAAAGGGCAATATTTTTTTATAAGAATATTGGGTAGGTTACAGAGTGCCAGGCAGGTTGAAGAATCAGGCTGAGGCACACACGCCCCAAACCGTGCCATAGAACTGCTCAGAAGGAAGGGTCATTGCTGCTCCCACTAAGCTTCAAATGCTAGCCTTTTTTAACCACCACCATGACCCGCACAGGAGGCTCCAGGAACCAGTGGGGCTGCTGGATCCTGCTGGCTCTGGTTCTCCTTCTTGTGCAGCCGGCCTCTCTGCACCTGCTGAGACAGGCTGCAGTTCTTGCTTCCTGATCCAAAGTCCGGGCTAGACGCATCTGAATGGTGTAGCCCGGTCAACTCCTGGGTCCTAGCTACCAGGGAGAAAGTGGAAGCAAGTGCATATCATTTTCTGTATCAGCAGAGGGCAAGATTTTCTCCTCCCAACAGGATTCATTAGGGAGGGAATTCTCCAAGCCTAGGAGAAGGGCTCAAAACCTGGGTGGCCAAAAAGAATGAAAAGTGGAACATTCTAAGATGACTTCACCATCATCGGTGGATAAGTAAATCCTGCAAATAATGGAATAAGGTGGAGAGTCCACCTAAAAATGAGAAAATAAAGCCACCGACAGAGCAAATCCTACATCCGGCTGGTCATTTTCGGTCGTAGGAAAAGCTGGTCTCCTAACTCTTCCTCAGGTGATTGTTCACAGATGCAGCACGTGATCTGCTAAGAAATTTTCACGCTGACCGTGAGTGGTGGAGTGTGCTTATTATAACTTCCTATGCACCTGAAATCCCAAAGATTCCTTATTATTGGATTTATCCTGAATTATTTCAGGGCTGCGGGAATCATACTAATCTTGGGTCCTTCCTGACTATCGCATCTTAAAACTTAATGCTACATTTCTTCTTTGAAAGGACCTATGGCTGTACTGTTTAAATTTTACTTACGTTCTTCCTCTCGTTTCTTCTTCCAGGAGCACAGCTTCCTGTTTTATAAATCTCATGTTTTCTTGGCCATTTTACATTGAAGGATAAGAGAAAGGAAGAGATGTTGGCAGAAATTCTATGGTCTTGTTTTGCGGGGCAATTAAAAGTGATACTCTTTATTAAATTTGAAAATATAGACAAGTGAAAGGAAGGAAAAATATGTCAGGATTTTACTGTGAAAGCAAGACCACTGTTAATATCCTGGAATATTCATTTTCAGTCTCTATGTAAATGCAAACCTTTTTATGGTAACTGTCAAACTGCACGCAAGCTCCTTCTCAGGTTTGACATAAGTAGAAATTTTCCAGTTATTTCCATAATCTTCATGAATGCTGTTTTAATGGCTATTCTTAAAGAGAAAAACACATGTGACACTTGTTAAAATGGTAGGGCAGACTTTATTCAGGATTATTGTGATAGATATAGGGATGGCTGAAATGGGGTTTTGTAGTAGTGGGGAGAGATTGGGCTCCACAGTGACTATGAGCAGGAAAAGTGGGGATTTATAGCCAAGGAGCAGAGTAGGGAGGTTGGTGGATGAAAATTACTGAGAGGTTAGGGTTATTCTGGCTCAGCCAGCCTGACAGGGTTCTTGCTGCAGGCAGGCCAGGTGGTCAGATATCTCCTGGGGGTGGAGGGTATGCGGGAGGAGAGCAGATCCTGAGCATCCAGGTTCTGGTTAACCTGACACAGCAGGATTCTTGCTAACATTGGGCTCTTGAGGACACGTCCAGGGAAGAAGCTGAGTTGACAGGTCAGGGAGAGTGTCTTTGTCCCAGAGTACAGTTCCCTCCCTCAAGGGGCCAAGTTTTATTTAACCATTACCCCTGGGCCATTTTTTCCCAGCATACACCGACTTGTATCTAGTACAAGGAATGGTACTAGATACATATATTTGTGCATGACATATTTTCACATTTAGAGTTATTTTTCAGAAGTAGAAGAGCTGTGTCCAAGGGTGTGGTGATTTCAAAGAATTATTCATATCCCCTTCCAGAAAGCTCCTGCCCCTTGAGGTCCTGCTTCCTCTTACAAACACTGGTTCTACCAGAGTCCCCAGGGTTGGAAACTTGAAGAATGGTGTCCTGTTATTTTGGACCTCTGTTGTTCTTTTATTCCTGGTGAGGCTGACATATCTCGGTGTTTATTACTCAGTTACACAGTCTATAGAGTGTAAGGGTCTGGTGGGCAGAATGTGTGTCTTACTTATCCTTTTACCTGCAGACTTTGGCTCAGTGCCCAGCAGCTCTGGTACACTTGATCATACTGGCGGGATGAATGACATAAGTTTATTTTCTCCTTATGAATTTTCCCCACTCATCTATTGAGAGCTTTCAATAAATACTAATCTAATTGTAAAGATTAGGATTTTAAACCCTTCTGTTGGTTGCAAATACTTTGAGAGGAATGGGGATCCTTAAAGGAAATCTTTCTAATAACTACACACTATCTAGCAGTCTGTCTCCATGGAAACTGAAGCCTTGAATGAGCTAGCCAAGCACCTAGAAACAGAGTGGATAATAAGTATCATTTCCCTCTCTCACTAAGCTATCATCGGAAACTTTAAAGTTTCATAACATCGCTTTGATAGAAATTGTCTTGTAATAGAGGGGGTCTTAAAAATTTAGATTTTTAATTATGGATGCATAGCACCAGAAGCCACCTCTAACTGTTGGTTCAGAGACCCCTTTAGAACTCACCAACAACCCAGCTCCTGGAGGACTAGAGAGAATCTCATCCTAGGCTTTCCCAGCCAGCAGGAAGGGCTCTTCTCGGTGACAATTAGTAGTAGCACAATGAAAAAATTTGCAACCTGTCAACAATCATGTTCTCCAGAAACTCTGGGATAATTAGAATGTCTGTGGAGACAGTTGGTTTCTTTTCTTTTTAACCCTTCCACACGTAGGGGCATTTATCCACTCCCTTGGCAGTCTTGGGTTTTCAGGGACTACTAACCATCAACTTCTCATTCGTTTTGCAAATGTTTTATGAAGACCCTCAAGACTCCACCAGAATCTATACTGAGTAAATTATCTCACTACCCAGGTAAAACCTGCAAACAGCCCCTTTATTGTAGGACCTCGATAAAAGCTTAGTTAGCAAAGAATAAGGGGGCTTTGCTTGGGATTTGCTGGGCATCCAAGAGACCCACGCGATCGTCAGTGAGGTCCAGTCCTGGGCCAGGCCATCCAGGACTTTTATCCACAAGCTAGTTGTAAACGGTAGCATTCAACCTTGCCTCAAGTTTACACGCTCCTTTCCTGATCCAGCGGGCGTGCGTTTCTTAAGCTGCCATCGGGGCATTAACACCACTCTTAGCACAACTGGAGGGGCTGTGGGTATAAAGGGTACAGACCTGGGAACACCGTGGCTCTGACGCATGCACCAGCCTGGTGAAGCTGAACAGAGCTGCTGCCCGGCTTCAACCCAGGTTCTGTCCTCTTCTAGATTTCATCCCAAAGTGTCCAGCTGAGACAGCTGATCCTTCTTTTTTTTTAAGATTTTATTTATTTAGGGCGCCTGGGTGGCTCAGTTGGTTAAGCGACTGCCTTCGGCTCAGGTCATGATCCTGGAGTCCCTGGATCGAGTCCCGCATCGGGCTCCCTGCTCGGCAGGGAGCCTGCTTCTGCCTCTGACCCTCCCCCCTCTCATGTGCTCTCTCTCTCTCATTCTCTCTGTCTCAAATAAATAAATAAAATCTTTAAAAAAAAAAAAAAAAAAAAAAGATTTTATTTATTTATTTGAGATAGAGCAAGAGCAAACGAGAGAGCGAGAGAGCAGAAGCAGGGGAGCAGGAGAAGCAGGCTCCCCGCTGAGCAAGGAGCCTGATGCGGGACTCGATCCCAGGACCCTGGGATCATGACCTGTGCTGAGGGCAGACGCTTCACCGACTGAGCCACCCAGGCGCCCCTAGCCGAGACAGTTGATCTCCTCAGCTACCTGACAAACATGTCCACTAGTCCGCCGTGAGGCTGGCCGTAAAGCCTTGCAAGTGCATTCCTTGCGGGCTGCAGAGTGTGGTGGGAGGTGAGCGTGGACTCTGGCCGAGGCCAAGGGTTTCATGTATGAAGTCCTTTGTTCTTTAACCATGGGACCTCATGTACTTCATCTTCCTGTGAGACCGGTGTCCATTTGGAAATGAGGTTTATCCGCTCTTCCTCAGTATTGGACCATAGGGAGCATTCAGTCACATAATGAGTCACCACATAGAAGGCTGGGACAAAGTAAGTGCTCAAAAAATCAAACTCTCCATGGCTTTCCCTTCTTGGGGACTTACAGATCTTCAGGCGACTCCCCTGCCAGACGCAAAGAGCTTTCCTGGTGGGATTTCAGGCAACAAAGCTGGGAAATTTATTTGGGGAAACAAAATCTAGGCTCTTCAAATCCTATCATATGGACAGCTGCCCCCTCCTGTCATTGGAGAGCAGACTGGTTGCAAGCTCCCCGTGCAGATTTGAGATCCCAATTTGTCTTGTATTCCTGGACATAAAGCAGAGTTGGTACTAACTGTATTATAATAATCACTGAACTATTTTAGAAGCTTTAAGAAAATCATTTAAAAAAATCAGCTTAGCATTTCTTATTGGATTAGCATCGTTTTTTTCCCTGACATGGCCTGCTAGGAACTATGTTATTGTTCTGTTTATAACTTCTGTATGCAGAATGCCTGCTCACCACAATATAAATTCCTTTTATGGCAGAGAAAATTAGCATGTTAAGAAGAATTAGAATCTGGACCTTCTTGTAAACACTTGGGTTCACTCTTGGCTTTCATAAACCTTGGCTTCTCCATGCGACTTTGTGTCAGGTTGAAGCCGAACATTGAAGATTCCATGTTAGACCAGGTCTCAGGTTAAATCCATTGGGAGAATTTAGTTCTCAAATAAAGCTTAAAGAAAACACTAAAGGAATAACAGTTATTTTATTGTTTGTTTTGATTAGAAACAGCTCTCTGGGGGCAGGTAGTTTTTCTTTGCTTCTCTTCCTTTTTTTTTTGGTCATTTGTCATCTTGTATGCTTTATCATGTTAAATATTTATTATTTAATACAGGAAAGTAATAATAGAAATGGTCTCACTTTCCCAAGCCTTGTTCCCTCTCTGGGGTAATTACTTTGGTGAGTGCTGGAGGGTACAATCTTCCCAGGGAGAGCTTCGCCAGCTGGAGAGAGAATGATCAAGATGGCTTTTGCTTTCTGGTTTTGTATTCCCAGAGCTCTTGTGGAAATAGTAGATTGTAGGCGAAGGCAAAATGAAATTTTAAATCATAAATCCTTTCATTAGGAGACGAGCTTATTTACAGATGCAGGGAGGGGAGGGGTATTTGTCAATTCCAGTGGCAGGTCAATATGGTGCTTACTTACCTAACCAGCTAAATGTGAGCCCAAGCCATACAGAATTTTCAACATGGTAAAATGTATAGTGTGACTCCCTAGGCTTGTCATTAGCCAGGCTGGAGTGTGTAGGAGTGTCCACATCCATGGTATGCGTATGCAAGGGCATCGACAACGCTAAGCGTCCAAAGCCATCAAGCCACCATGCTGTAGGCTCTCCAGAGCTCATTCTGCTTGCATTACTGAAGCATTGTGCTGGCTGACCTACGTCTTCCCATTTCCCCTCTCCCTGGCCTCTGGCAACCACCGTTCTATTCTCTGCTTCTGAGTCTCTTAGATTCCACACCTTAAGTGGAATCAGGCAGTATTTCTCTTTTTATATCTGGCTTATTTCATTTAGCACAGGGGGTTCCGGGGTCAGCTGTGCTGTTGCAAAGGGTAGGATTTCCTTCTTTTTTAAGTCTGAATAATACTCCAGTGTGTGTGTGTGTGTGTGTGTGTGTGTGTGTGCGCGTGTGTGTTTGGAATGGAATCCGGTTTTCTGTAAGGAAGTCTGGGTTCTCCAATTTTGTTTCCTCGCCTAGAAAATGGAGGTAAGGAGAGCAACTACTTTGTATGACGGCTGGGAGGGTTAGGTAGCTGTCACGCCTGTGCCGAGGCAGGCTGGAGATACCCCGCCCCGCCCCGTAGGGGATGCCCGGCCATCCTGAAACTTGTTTTATTTGTAAACACTTGCAGAGTACAACTTTAAAATACTATTACTATATTATTTCTTAACTTTAATTTAATTTTTATTTTTAAGTCATCTCTATACCCAGTATGGGGTTGAACTCACAACCCCAAGATCAAGGGTTACCTGCTCTACTGGCTGAGCCAGCCAGGTGCCCTTCATTTTGATATTGTTATATATTTGCTTTGCCTCAGGCAGCTGATACCATGTTTTGCCTTGAGTAACTATAAGAACCCATTTTCATCCGGCGTCCCATAGCCCTCCCAGACAGGTGTAGTCACTGCCTTACTCACCTGTGAGCTCAGCATCGCCATGCTTTGGACCAGCCCCCGCCCCAGCTGAGAGACTTTCCCTCTGTACTGAGTACACAGGGCACTAGGCAAACGAGTGGTCTGTCTCCTACGGGGGACTCAGAAACTGGGGGTACAGAACTAAGGGGTCACATAGCTTCCAAGGCATCTTTACCCAGAAGGGCCATGGAAATAGTGCCACCTACAGTTAGGGGGCATCCTGTGCAATATTCACGAGCAGGCTATCACTCCTGATCCAAGCTTACTTAGGGTCTAGTGTGCAGGAGATCAGGGTGTGAAGTGCTGATTTGGGGGGTCTTGAACCCAACACCCTTGTGCACTTAAATTCAAAAATGTTTTCTATTTCTGACCTCACAATCAGCCCCCAAACGACCTTTGGAGCCCCAGGGAACCAGCCCAGATCTTTCATGGCTTTGTCAGTGCACATTCGAGTCACTCTGCTGAAGTGGCCGGCACCAATTCTTATACCTGGTGAACTCCTACTTATCCCTCAGGGTCTAGATTAAAAAGCCCCTTTATCTGTAAAGTCTTTCCTGATTTTCCCTGTCAGAGTTACTCTTTCTTCTTCCTTTCCATGGATGGAGAATGCCTTGATGGCAGGCATTATATCCCTTTGACAGAATGCTTCTGAGACCTTAATGTGCATCTGGGTCATCTGGGGATCTTGCCAAAATGCAGGTTCTGATTCAGCAGTTCTGAGAGTCCACAGTTTTTAAACCAGATTCCATGATGATGGCAACATTGCTTGTTTGAGTGCCATCCTTCAAGTAACACAGCTTTATTATCGATGAACCCCTGGGTTTGGCATGCAGCGTGTGCTCAACCAAGTCTTGCTGACTGTGGAATGAATGATAATTGATGTCCTTCACCTGCAGCTTTCTCAGTGGGAAACTCGATTGTTTGAGGAGCACGCACACACAAAGGAAGTGCATGAGATCCTGTTTCACGATTTGTTCTAATCAATTATATTCATGTTTGAACTGAGAACTGTACATCTCTTTTTTAAAATAGTAATAACAGTAGCAAACATTTCCTAGATGTTTCCATACTATTTGCTAAGCTCTCCTCTGGGCACTGTGCATAGATTAACCCATTTCAGTTCATTCGTAATTACAATTATTAATAAAGATAGGAGGCATGCACACACAAATGAAGTGCATGAGATCCTGTTTCAGTAAAGACAGGACGACTCAAACCCAACAGCGGCTCCTTGCGTGCTCACGTGTAACCCTTTTCAGGGGTTCCCCCGGGTGATGGCTCTCCTGTAAGCAGTGACTCAGGGACCCAGTCTCCTTCCATCTTGGGGCCCTGCCCTCCTCAAATTGTGGCTTCCGCATGCTTGTCTGCCTCACAGGGATGACAAAACTAGCCTGTGGGATCACGAGAGTGCTACAGATCACTCCCACTCTTTCCTTTGGCCATGACTCAAGCACAAGGCCATCCTTAGGGAAGAGGGAGGCTGGGGAATGTGGTCTAGCTGGCTTCCCAAGGAAAAGAGGAATTTGGGGGGAATACAGCCTGAGTGTGACTTACCTAGATATCTGGACTCCTGTATTCCTTTCCCACCAATGTCCATGGACTCCATGCTAAGGCCTGTGTGTTGTGAGGGGGGCTGGGAATTCACCACCGGGGTGGGTCAGGAGGGGCAGTACTGGATGTATTTATGAGAGGAAATCCACGTGGCTGGGGAGCTTTCAGCTTTCCCCCAGGGTGTGTTGAGAGGAGGGGAGGAAGCAAGGATCTGTGGTGACCACAGCAGGTCTCAGGTCAGCAGAAATCTTAATGGGGACATTTACAGTGAGAGGGAGCTGCTGTCTTTCGGGAGACTTATCCCTGGGACCTAGGGAGGGATGAGGGGGGCCTAGGGCGATGACCGATGGGCTCTGCTGCCCATCACTTCTCAGCTCCTCCTGCCCCGGGAAGTTTGCCTCCTGGGGAGGCTCCATGAGCCTGTCTGAGGTCCGAATCCACTAGCTGCACATCTGGCTGTCTTCCGTGTGGACTCTGCCTGCAACCCACTCTTGCCACTGCCCTGTGGTCATGGCGAGTGGCGCGTGGTTCCCGCGTGTGCGTGGTTCAGCTCCCTCCTCCTTTCACCAAGGCCCTCGCTCCCACCTCACCTCCCCACAGTTTGCCTGGCTGATTCCCGGGTGTAAAGCCAGTTTAGGTCTTCCTTCCTACGTGGTTGGCGTGGTTGCCTAGATGGGGCTCTTCTACGAACCCGGACTACCTTGGGCGAGGTCTTCTGGGACCTGATAATCCTGCGTAGGAGTTCTGCTCTGTCCATGTCTCCCTTCCCCCTACTGGGTTCTTGTCCCCTAGAGTCCTGCTTGTCATAGAACAAGGGGTGGGGGTTCGTGTACAGATGCGCCAAGGTTTTAGCTCTCACTGCAGCCCTGGGGATGGGGTCTGAGGACCCTGGAGAGAGGGTGCCGGGTCCCACTGGGGACCTGGACCAAGCTCTGCTGGACGAGGGGCTTGGAGCCACAGGTGCCTAGTGGGCTGCCCCTCCCCCTGCAGGCTTGGCGCAGGGACTGGACGGGGCTCAGGGTGAGCCGGTGGGGGGTAGAGAGACCGATGTGCCCTGACCGAGTGTGTTCCCTGAAGGAACAGTTCCTACCAACCACCATAATTTCTTATTGAAATCCAACAGCTCTTCCTTAAGTAAAACTTGGTTCCTTTATGAGACTCATTATGATATTAAAATATTAACTCAGTGTGAATGCCAGCGTTAGAAAGCAAATAGATGCCCGAGGGCTATCACGAAAACATTTACGGGGGGAAAAATCCCTACAAAATTGAAGCATATTTTGTTTCCTAGCCAGAAAAAAAAGAGATTTATAATTGATAAAGTACCTTCTGCATTTTTAAGTTCCAGGAAAAGAGCTCTAGCCCGGGACCCTTTTTATCTCCAAGTAGCAGGAATTATTGGGCCCAAGTACTGTCTTTCAAGGGCCCTGATAACGCTGCTCCTGTTCAGGCTATAATATGATTTTAGAAATTCAGAATCCAGGACTAAAACCTTTATTCCATGGTATTGGTAGGAGCTCTCGATAAGAAATCTTACACCAAAATCCACTAAGCCATGAGCTAAATGACAGTGAAGGGGTGAAGATGAGAACACAGGAGCAATAAGATTTTACAAAGTGTAACTTCCATGCGTGTCCCCCCCCAGCCCCCGGCTGGCAAATGTGACATCATGTACCTGTATGTACACAGTTTGGGCCATCGCATCTCCACGAGGCAACAGTAAGACATGGTCATGAAGATCAATCAGGGCTTGTGAGTCACACCACCAGGGTTCACACCCTGGCTCGGCCACTTACCAGCGTAGGACTTGGGTGACGTATTTGAGCTTCTGTGCCTCAGTTTCCTAATCTATGAAATGGGGATGATGAAATCACGTTTTGAAGAAGGCAGAGCCCAGAGATGGAAGGAGCCTGAGTCCCCGAGTCACTGCTTGGAGGAGAGCTGGGAACCCCTGATAAGTGTTATATGGGAGCATGAGGTGAATCGCTATTGGGTTTGAGTCGTCCTGTCTTTATGGGTTTGTTACAGCATTATTTTAAGCAATACACTACCTCTCAGGGCTATTCTGAGGATGGAATGAGTTCAACTATGCTCAATGCTTACAGGAGGGCCTAGCAAATAGTATACAAGCACCTAGGAAATGTTTGCTGTTATTATTATTATCACTATAATTACTATTTTTATCATTAAAAAGAGATGTAGGGTTTCTCAGTCCCAACAGATGAATACAGTTAATTAAACCAAGTGTTAAGTGTGCCCCATTGTACCTCATTTGCGTGTGTGTGTGTTTTAGATATTTCTTCAAGTTTCCCACTAGGATTTATGTCTTTCCATAGTCAGTTCCGAATAAGGAACCTACAGCTAGGAGGATTAGCTGACAAATTCGGTCGGAGCAGGGCTAGTATAATGGGTACAGTAAATGCAGATGCTGGAGACGGGCCACCCTGCCTTCAGCTCTGGAGTCTCCGGCTGGCTGTGCAGGCTGGGTCTGTCACTAACCTGTGAACCCCCTCTCTGCTTCTGACCTCGGAAGGAGAGGATAGCGGTGTGTACTTCATTAGACAGACGGGTGAAAAGACATTGAAGGAACACCTACAAGCCCCCTGGAGCGAGGGCTGACCCCTAGCAAAAGCTGGCCACCATCTCAGCAGACATGACCTTTCCCCTTGCTTTGCCCCCTCTCCCCCCCCGGGGTTCACTCTCCATCTCCTTCTGCCCTTCCCTTCCGGAAGCTTTCCCCCTCTCTTGGTCTCATCCCAGCCTCAAACACCTTCACCGGTCACCGCAACACACCCTTCTCTTTCTGGGTATTTCCAGCTGTGGAAATAGATTTGAGACATTAAGGACTTGACTTGACTCACTCAGTCTTAAAAATCAAGGTTCAAGTCCTGACGTGTAGTGAAGGCTTAACGTGGTTTTTCACATCACCACGGGTGTAGAAGTTTGAACATCGCAATGGGAAACATTAAAAAAAAATCGCCACGAGGTGAAGCTTCCTGTTCCCAGACACTCGCCTTGTTTCCCAGAAAGCCTCAACCAGACTTCCCATTTCATTTCACTCTTCCATCTATAAGCTTGCTCGCCACCTCGGGGTGCAGGGCTCGAGGCTGCTTCGACATTCAGTGGGCATGCATTCAATGGAATCGTGTGCAGGAGGATTGTGTTTATGTACAGCTTCGTCTGCTAGCATATTTTCCTTTTACCTGGAGGAATCACAGGGCAGCGTGACCCAGGATTAACTGAGACTGTGGCATCTGGAAAGGGGCTTTCAAGTGTTCCAGACACGGGGCAGTTCTGGGACATTTCCAACCAGCAGGTCGTGAATACAAAATTCTGTCAAGGCAGCGCAAGGACAACTTCCGCTTGCTTGTGTTTTGCCCTTGCTTTGGGTTTCTCCATCTGCTGTGGCATAAACGCGGGGCTGGTTTCCATTTGCCAATACTGTACTTACAAGAAATGGAAGCAAACGCTCCCGGATTCCCTGGGGTTGAGGCAGGTGACCTTGGACATCACCTGTTGTATTAGGGCTGCTAGCTGTCCCACCTCTTGGTGAGGTCTGTGCGGGCAGAGAATGCTTGCCGTTGGTGTGCTGCCCACGCTGTACCCCCATGTCGGGCATGGCGGGGACCCCCGCAACATCATGAATGGGTGACCAGTCAGGGAATAATGCAGGAGCTTCAACTGTCACTCAGCCGAGGCTCAGGGACAAAATGGAGTATCAGCCAGAACAGAAGCATTTGATAATAAGGAGTCACAAAATAAAACCGAGGATGCAAGCGTATTGGCAAAAGTGAGAGCCAAAAAAGAATTCTGATTTTTTTTTTCTCTTTTCCTGATGTTTCTGATGCCTTTTGACATGGTGACGGCTTAAGAACCTGCAAGAATTTTCCTTTACTATAGTGTCGGTCTTAAGCTGTTCTTAGAAATGATCGAAACTTAGAAATACTAAATTCTCCTAGTTAAACAAACGGTAGCTGTATTTTTATAAAACCATGCAGTGTAACAACAACCAATAAGTTGTAATTATTGTCTGATTAAGCTTTTCTTTAAATTAATAAGGCAAGGGCGCCTGGGTGGCTCAGTTGGTTAAGCGACTGCCTTCTGCTCAGGTCATGATCCTGGAGTCCCGGGATCGAGTCCCACGTCGGGCTCCCTGCTCATCAGGGAGTCTGCCTCTCTCTCTGACCCTCCCCCCTCTCATGCTCTCTCTCTCTATCTCATTCTCTCTCTCAAATAAATAAATAAAATCTTTAAAAAAAATTAATTAATTAATAAGGCAAGCATGCTCACTTGATGTGCTCAGTAAATCACTTTTTTGATGACTGACATGGAAAAATCATGATTTCATTTCTTCTGGCCTGTCTTTTTTTTTATTTCTTAAGAGGTGGGGGCAGAGGATGATGAGTTATAAATTTAAGATATTTATATGTCCTAAACATTTAGAAAATTTGGAACAGAATTGATTCTTGGATTATGAGAATACATGATGGTAACAGCTCTCATCTGTTGAATGCATACTTCATATTTTACTGACATTGTGCAATAGTATTGTGAGTTGGACATTACTACCTCCATTTTACATGTGAGATCACTAAGTTTTAATGCCCATTTGCCCAAGACCACACAGGCATGAAGAGGCAGAACTGAAAGGGCGGTACAACCCCGTTAGATTCTAAAACCCGTTTTCGTGACTTTGATGGATGGAAAGTACAGAATGTAGAGATTGGTCTTCTAATGGCCTTTCTTTCTTTCTTTTTTTTTTTTTTGGCTCTTGAAAAATGATTTACCTAATTATCTTTCTCTGCACTCGTCATGCCAAGTTAGCCTGCTAGACTAGCCTCTGCGAATTTTTTCCAGTTGGCGTCATTCCCAACTTTTAAGAAATGGCTCAGAATCCTCCTGCTCCACGAACCTCTCTGACGCCTGTGACGGAGATGGGCTCAATGTCCCCAGGGCAGCAGCTCCTTCCTCCCAGGCAAACAACCACACACACTGTCCGTCTCCCCTGTGGTCCGGTCCCTATGGCCATGGGCTCAGTTCTGGCCTGCCTGTGAGTCCCAGGTCTGCTCCATGACAGCCTCTGGCTTGGGGACCCCAGTAGAGGCAGGACTGCACGTGGGCAGGAGCATGCGTCCTCACCGACTGCATGGAACCCACACCTCCCGCCCACCAGGCTGGGTCTTGAGTGGGCAGTGAAAGCCTTTTATTCTGTTGAGCTATCAAGGTTGTTTGTTAAAACACTTAGCAAATCTTGATGATGAGGCTTAATTTTATGTCTTATCTGTTTCTTTCCTCTATCTCCTCTAATTAGACATAATAGATTGCTGGCAGATAGTGTATGTGTAACATTTTTATTATGTATATTCACTTTTAAAGTATTGTGCAAGCATTTAAAAAATTTGGCAACTAATGAAAAGTAGGAAGAGGAGAAATGAGTACAATTACTCTTAATACATTGGTACATTTCTGTTTTGCTCTTTCTGTTGTTTCTCAAGGATCTTCTTTTTCTTTAACATAGTTGGTATCTAACTCAATACACGATTTTGCA
Organism: Neomonachus schauinslandi; assembly: GCF_002201575.2. NCBI lineage: Eukaryota > Metazoa > Chordata > Mammalia > Carnivora > Phocidae > Neomonachus > Neomonachus schauinslandi. Next base: position 6,052,104 of record NC_058404.1, on the reverse strand, counting down.
TCTTTACTTTTTCTGTTTTACCAAACGACATAATCCAGGTGTTTTCCACGATGTCAAAAAGTCTTTGTCACAGCCACTGCACATCATCCATCCTCTGGGTGTGCCATGATTTACTTAACTTTCCTGTGATATTGACGATTTAGTTATTCAGCTTTCCTCACAATTAAAAAAAAAAAAACAGTGCAGTGCAAACAATCCTAAAATTTGTATGGAATCAGAAAGACCCCGAATCGCCAAGGAAATCTTGAAAAAGAAAAACAAAGCTGGGGGCATCACGTTGCCCAATTTCAAGCTACATTACAAAGCAGGGATCACCAAGACAGCATGGTACTGGCACAAAAACAGACATATAGATCAATGGAACAGATTAGAGGGCCCAGATATGGACCCTCAACTCTATGGTCAAATAATCTTTGACAAAGCAGGAAAAAATATGCAATGGAAAAAAGACAGTCTCTTCAATAAATGATGCTGGGAAAATTGGACAGCCACATGCAGAAGAATGAAACTCAACCATTCTCTAACACCATTCACAAAGATAAACTCAAAGTGGATGAAAGACCTCAATGTGAGACAGGCATCCATCAAAATCCTAGAGGAGAACACAGGCAGTAACCTCTTTGACATCGGCCACAGCAAGTTCTTTCAGGATACATCTCCAAAAGCTAGTGAAACAAAAGCAAAAATGAACTTTTGGGACTTCATCAAGATAAAAAGCTTCTGCACAGCAAAGGAAACAGTCAACAAAACCAAAAGACAACCCACAGAATGGGAGAAGATATTTGCAAATGGCACTACAGATAAAGGGCTGGTATCCAATATCTATAAAGAACTTACCAACTCAACACCCAAAAAACAAATAAGTCAAAAAATGGGCAGAAGACGTGAACAGACACTTCTCCGAAGAAGACATACAAATGGCTAACAGACACATGAAAAAATGTTCATCATCATTAGCCATCAGGGAAATCCAAATCAAAACCACACTGAGATACCACCTTATACCAGTTAGAATGGCCAAAATGGACAGGGAAAGAAACAACAAATGTTGGAGAGGTTGTGGAGAAAGGGGAACCCTCTTACACTGTTGGTGGGAATGCAAGTTGGTACAGCCACTTTGGAAAACAGTGTGGAGATTCCTCAAAAATTTAAAATTAGAGCTACCCTATGGCCCAGCAATTGCACTCCTGGGTATTTACCCCAAAGACACAGATGTAGTGAAAAGAAGGGCCATATGCACCCCAATGTTCATAGCAGCAATGTCCGCAATGGCCCAACTGTGAAAAGAGCCGAGATGCCCTTCAACAGATGGATAAAGAAGTTGTGGTCCATATATACAGTGGAATATTACTCAGCCATCAGAAAGGATGAATACCCAACTTTTACATCAACATGGATGGGACTGGAGGAGATAATGCTAAGTGAAATAAGTCAAGCAGAGAAAGTCAATTATCACGTGGTTTCACTTATTTGTGGATCATAAGGAATAGCATGGAGGACATCAGGAGAAGGAAGGGAAGAATGAAGGGGGGGAAATTGGAGGGGGAGACGAACCATGAGAGACGATGGACTCTGAGAAACAAACTGAGGGTTCTGGGGGGGGAGGGGGGAGGGGGTATTGGTTAGCCTGGTGATGGGTATTAAAGAGGGCATGTACTGCATGGAGCGCTGGGTGTTATACGAAAACAATGGAGCGTGGATCACCACATCAAAAACTGATGATGTATTGTATGGTGACTAACATAACATGATAAAATAAAATTAAAATAAATAAATAAATAAATAGAACAGTGCAGTGACAGTATCTTCATCTGAGAATGCTCTTTCTGTAAGGAAATCACTTCAAACTAACCAGATCACTTGTTCTTAAAGACACACCTGTTTTTCTTTCAGTTCTGCTACTGATGTGCTGGAGAGAGCTCCCTGTCAGAGCAGAGGGCCAAGCAGGGGCTACACAGTCACCTAGCATCTCCTGCACTGAGTCAAAGCTAAGCTCAGCTGACTTCAAAGGTTCCTGACAGTTTCCATGGCTGTAGCACAGACCAAATTTTCTATTAAACTATGTCTTCACAAAATCCTAAGTCCTATCCAGGTAGAGATAACTATGTGGGCAAAAGCCCAGATGTAGGCAAGTACAAAGTTTGTTGGGCCACTTAAGAAAATGACTTACTTTTCAAATAAGTAATAGGTTAATCTGGCTCAATGTTCAAAAGATAGGAAAAAATAGGGCGCCTGGGTGGCTCAGTTGGTTAAGCGACTGCCTTCGGCTCAGGTCATGATCCTGGAGTCCCGGGATTGAGTCCCGCATCGGGCTTCCTGCTCGGCAGAGAGTCTGCTTCTCCCTCTGACCCTCCCCCCTCTCATGTGCTCTCTCTCTCTCTCTCTCTCATTCTGTCTCAAATAAATAAATAAAATCTTTAAAAAAAAAAAAAGATAGGAAAAAATAGTAAAAATTCTCTTTATAACTCTTGCTCCGACTCACCCAGTTTATTTTCCAAGAGACAAGCAACAATTAAGTTTCTTGGGTATCTTTTCAAATAATTTATTTTGTACGTATAGTGAAACACACACATCCTTTTTCTCTGCATTATCTTACACAAATAGTAGCATATCGTAAACATTGCTCTGAAACTTGCCTTTTTATATGCTAGTCTATCTTGGTGGATGTTCTGTCTGGGTGGATACAAAGCTACCTTTCTCTATTCTATAGTTTCATTGTAATCCAGTGTATGGCTCTACCTCAATTTAATTAATAATCTTCTATGATGATTCCAAACAACCTTTGTTTCAAAGTTACAAACAAGCTGCAATAGCCAGAGGTAACTTCGTGCAATAGCCATAGGGTAATTTTGTAATTGGGCAAGTTTTTCTATACAATACATCTCTAGAAGCAGACTTTCTCCCTCAGTGTGTAAATCACACTGAGCGATTGATGTAAAACCAACCATCTCAAAACTTGGTGGCTTAAAATAATAAGCATTTGGCATTTATTATTAATCACGAGCCTATAGGTCACCTGGGTGCTTCCACACGTACGGGCAAGGCTTTACTGAAGTCCCTTGGGCTTGGTCAGTACCTACAGTCAGTTGATGGGTTAACTTGGGTCTGGCTAGTCTAGGATGTACCTAGGATGGTCTCACTCACATCTCTGGTGCCTGGAGGGCTGTTGACCTGGTCTACGTACTTGTCATCCTCCCCGAATGCTGGCTTGGGCTTACTCATATGGAGACGGCAAAGTTCTGAGAGCAGAATCCTGCAAGACTTCTTGAAGTCTATCTCAAAACCTGCATGCCACTGCATTCTGTTAGTCAAAGACAATCACAAAACCAGCCCAAATCCATCGCTTAATGGTAGTCAGGTGATAGGAGTCATATGGTATACCTGCAATGTCACCTTGAAATTGATCATATGTTAACCTGTGGCAAGGTTAAGGGCATAGAGAAGCACAGAGAAGACTGAAGCATTGGAGGCCATTTGTTTCAAGCTACCGTGGCGTGGAAGTATTAGAATTTTGACAGCCTTTGCAAAATAGCCATGAAAGTTTATCAATTCACCCTACTGCCAAGAATGCATGAGGGTCTGTTCTCCAGAGCTTCACCAACAAAGCATGTGAGCAAATCTTTGGATTTTTGGCAATTTGGGAATTGAGGATATAATCTGGGCTTATTTTAAATTTCCATTTCTACTATTTTCAGTGTAATCAATCTGTATTTCTTTTTCTCTGAATTGTTTGCTCAGATTCATGTATTTAGGCATCTCTGAGTAGCATAGAGTTTGGGGGCCAAGGGGAAGAAAGAAGTGGGGGATGGAGCAGGAGAAAAAACACCACCAGAAAGACTGAGATCACAGAGTGGGCACCTGTAATGGCCACGTTCAGAAATCTGGACTCTATACTACACAGCAAAGAGGAAACAGTGAGAGTTCTCCAGCCAGAGGAGTGGTGACCTCAGACCTGAGCTGTAGCCTATGAAAACCTCTGTCCAGGGTATGAAGGAGGTTGGGCAGTGGAAGGTATCCAAGGGGGAAATGGCAGTGATCCCAATGATGGGCATGGCCAAGGGAGGGAGTTGGGGAAACATTGCAGAGGTGAGTAAGGCAGAAGAATGGGTGGAGGGGTGCTGGGGCTGCCAGCAGGGTACAAGCTATCATGAACTCCGATCATGAGATGCAGTGGAATGCGAGGCTTAGTGAGGAGGGTGTCTCGTGAGCTCATGCTTGTCCACGCTGAACTAACTACTGGGACATCTCTAGGGAGGTGACTGTAAATCCTTTAATGCTGGAGTCTGGTCCTCAGGAGCAAAGTCAGGACTAGAGATAAAAATGTGAGAGTCATCCACATAAAGTGATACAGTTATCCAGAGAGATGCTGATGAGTAAAGAGCCAAGGACAGAGCGTAAGGAAAGACCTATTTTCAGGTGCAGGTGTAGGAAAGGAGATGGTGGACAAAGGCTGAGAAAGAGCGTCATGACGGCTAAGGGTTCTTGGCAGCTGTAAAATTCAGCGATTCTCTGGACCACAAAGATGCCTCAGTGTGTCCCACGTGTGGTCTAACAGAGTGGAGCTCTGTGGCAAAGTGAGCCGTGTCTGGATTCCTCTTTTGTTCCTGCAGTCAGCTCCCATGGCCTATGATGTGTGTCTGCAGTTGTCCCGCTTGTATTCAATCTGACGATGAAGCAGCTCACGGAGTTAAATTGCAGCCAGCACAGCCCTGTGGCTGCTGGGGTGATCGTCCTCTAGCACCATATTGCAGGTGAATTTGTCTTTCTATTTGCTATTAAGTTTGGCTCATAGGGAACTCTGACAAAATGGTCTCCAAACTGAATTTGACACCAGCAACTAGTCCAAATTTTGCATCTACTCAGTAGGTAGGATACTTTGCTTAATCTGATTTAGACCACTGGGTCCACTATACCCTCCTTCCCAACCTCCTTGAAGATGCCGTATCCCATTTTGTTTTGTTTTGTTTTGTTTTGTTTTTGATCAATAACAGTAGAGACCTAATCAATAGGGAGGTGCAAGGTGCTCTCTGCCCCTGAAGAATTCAGGAGCACAGATATGCTTTGATTTGGTAAACAGTTCTAAGGTGGTGAGGTATCAATTAACCGTTGGGACTACTGGGTTATTTTCCATGAACCAGGAGGGACAACTTGAGTAAATCAAAACTCAACTTTTAATCTGCTTAGAATCTAATGGCTCTTAAGGAGCAGGAAGGGGGGGCAGAGTGGAAAACTTCTCGAGTATTTCTGATGTAAAAATGGAAGCATATTTAAAAATTCCCTGTATAGAACCATGAGAGACGATGGACTCTGAAAAACAAACAGGGTTCTAGAGGGGAGGGGGGTGGGAGGATGGGTTAGCCTGGTGGTGGGTATTGAGGAGGGCACATTCTGCATGGAGCACTGGGTGTTATGCACAAACAACGAATCATGGAACACTTCATCTAAAACTAATGATGTAATGTATGGGGATTAACATAAGAATAAAAAAAAATTCCCTGTATAAAGTTTATAGGGCAATTTAAATGCAAGAGTGAGCAGGTGGAGAAAAAGACATACTTCTGGATAATTCTTGGACAACGTAGAAGTAGAAGTTAGGTAGCTATTTGGCACACTTTGCACTAACCATTACCAGTCGGGCTTGAAAAGCAGGTGGGCTCTCATGCGGGGTGTATGCATTATATTTAATAAGCTCCACTTAATATGGTGACCCTTTTATAGGGTGAGTCTGCTGAAAAACCATAAGATTTGGGGACCTCAAGAGCCCTCTCTACGTGGAAGAGGACAAAAATACCCAGCGGGCAAAGGCGGACTTGAACGACAAGTTTCCAGGGAGTGACTCTGGGCTTCTGAAATCCTGAGTCAGGGTGGGATCCACTCCCCAGTGGTTCTCGAAGTGTGGTCCTGGGCGGAGCTGCAGGAACAAGGAGGGACTTGTTAGAAATGCAAATTCTCAGGCTCCACCCACTTGCCACTGAATTAGAACATTTGCCAGAGGGGTCTGGCTCTCTGAGTTTTAAGGAGCCCCAGGGGATTCTGATGTCAATAAACTTTGAGATCTACTCTTGATGGAGAAAATACTTCCTTCTCTTGGAACAAACACCGTTTTTTTAGGCTTTAGGTATATTTCAATGTTATCGAGACTCAGGCCAAATCTCTATTAATTAAACCTGACACACATCCCTGCAGAGTTCTGTTTTAACAAAGCTGTTCTTATTTTTTCCCTTCAGACATTGTTCAGTAGGCGATGTTTCCAAACGAGAAAACGTGTTTTTTGCAGCTAAAATAGTGTCAGCCGAGAAATGGCAGCATAACAGTTTCAAAATGCAAAAATGAACTGGCTGAGTAGCCTTTCAAGTTTTTCTTTCTCTCCCCGCTTAGAGATAAATGGCAGATGGTATTCGCTCTTAACTGCTGCCCACCTAGTTACAAACACAAACAAGTGTCAGAACTTCACTCAGTAGACTGGAAGGATATGGCCAGCCTTAAATTCTCTGCTGGAGTTGAAGGTCATCTCCCAAAGATCTACAGAAGAGGACAATTTGGTGACACGACCCTCTAAAACTCTTAACCGTGCCCAGCCGATGTTGTGTTCCACTTTTCAGGAGAGTGGCTTTTAAGTATTTTTCTGCAAATATGTTAAGTGGGGTACAGTTTCAAAGAAGACAGCTTCATATGTGTACTTACTGTGGTTTTTTATACCAATAAAATCATAGACTATATTGTGGGGATCCTTAAAAAAAATCTCTAGGTGGATTTTAGGTGGGCCTAAAATTCACTTAGCACTGGTATTGAAATATTTTTTTCTTCTTTTAGGAATAGAAAATTTAATTTGTAATCCATTCTTCTAAATCAAGAAATTCCATAGCACTCTGCACCACTTTCTTATAACTTATCTCTATGTTTGAAGTTTGTCCAGTTTTCGGATCTTGGGAGTTCACTTACTGGATGTATGTGCCCTTAACCTATATAAGGAGATTTGTCCCTTTATTTAAGGTTTAATAGGATTTCCCTAGTGGACTTCGTTTAGGCAAAATCTAAAGGGATTAAGCCCTGGGGACGCTGTGGGTAGGTGTAATCGATAGCCTTAATCTCTGCCCTGGGAAAAGTACTGAACAAATCACCATAATGCTGGAAAGGTACCTGCACATCCTCGCAGAGGCCACACTGGGATGGTGAAGACACTTTACCATGCACTGCCAACAAAGTCACAGGCCATTGGAATTTTCCACCTTTGGCTCAGGTACAAGTATTTCTGGTTATATACCGAAGTAATGTTTCAGTAGAACATCAATAGGGAAGAAAAGGGTATGTGAAACCTTCAGCTGATTTTTGCCCGTTGGTGATCTTGATGCGGTTTTGGAATATAGGTGGGGTTTGGTGGGGTGGGGTCCGGAGCCGACAGCCAGGAAAGAATTCTCGAGACACCTTTGGTGAAAAATGGTGGTTTATTAAAGCATGGGACAGGAACTGTGGGCAGAAAGAGCTGTTGAACCAGGGTTGTGAGGGGTGGCTGATAATACACTATGGGGTTGGGGGAAGTAAGGGAAAAGGGAGGTTTTAAAAGAACTTTCATATGCTAAAGAGGACCTACAAGATACCTGAGGGCTTGCCATTGTCAAGTTAAGGTTGTTTTTCCCTCTGGTAAAGAGATAGTTGGGACCTTCCTGGAAGAATATCACATGTGTCCCACTGGGAGGGGCGGGCAGGGGGGAGAGGTTGCAGGGTGTCAGGTTATGCTTTGTCTTCAATTAGCCTTCTGCTCTCTCATCAATCCAAAAGGTCTATTTATTTAAAACATTCAATACAGTCTGGCCGGAGACGGGGGTAACAAACTCTATAGAGCTAGAGGGAGCCTAGAAACAAGTGATCAGGTTTTTTTCTCCCCATGACATTGGAGAAGCAGAGGAGAAAGACCTTGCCCACAATTGCTTACCTCTCAGCTAATTAACACCGGATCCCACCTCAGAATGCAAGTTTCCTGAGTCTCATTATATATAGTCTCCTTCCTTCAGCTTTTCTCTGACATGATGTTTCTATTTGAGAACCTCTGGTTCCACCTTACCTTGAAATGATGGAACATTTACAGAGATGTATATTCTCTGTGAACGTCACTGTCTGTTCTGTGGCCAACCATTCATGCTTTGCCTACTGACCCTACCACTCCCGTGTGGTTTCGTTCTGTCTCAGTCAGTTTGGGTTGCTGTAAAAAAAAAAAAAAATAGGTGGCTTACACAGCAAACACATGTTTTTCATGGACCGAGAGGCTGGTGGTGCAAGATCAGAGTGTCAGGATGGTCAGGCTCGTAGGGAGGGCTCTCTTTCTGTCGTATAGACAACCACCTCCTTATTGCACACCCCTCGTGGTGGTGGAGAGAGAGATCATCTGTTCCCTTAGGTGTGCTGATCCCATTCACAAGGGCTCCGGTCTCATGCCCTAATTACCTCCCAGAGGTCCTACCTCCGAACCCCATCATACTGGGGATCAGCGTTTCAACACATGGATTTTGGGGGGACACAATCATTCAGTCCATAGCATATACTCAGTGACATCACTCATATTTGGAGCAGAACCAAGCAGATCTAGGCAACTCTAGCATAGATCATCTCATTATTTGAGATTCCTGCACAGGCCACTTATTATTATTATTATTATTTTCATTTGCAAGGTTTGAGTTAGATTGGACTAGAAGAAGAGCCAGGTTATTTATAAGCAGCAACAGAAGACTCAAGAGGATGCCAGTAGCTGATAGAAGAAGAAGGAGAGCAGTGATGATGGTGGGTATTCACTCAGGTCCATCACCTGCTCTCTGGCTTCATCCTGCACAAGCTCAAAGGCTGATGTACCTTTTTCTTGTCCAAACAAAAGCAAAACAAGGGCCATTAGCCTCCTGCATGGAAAACCTCAGGCTCTTTAGGAGCTGGAAGTTGGAACATGCTTCAGATAATTTCAATTTAACAAATATTAAGCATTCACTCTATGCCTGGCACTGTGTGAAGCCCTGTGGGGGATAGAAATAAATATGGGCAGTGTCTCTAGCCTCAAGGAGTTTACAGTAATGGGACTAAAAAGGGAACACACATTACTGAAATACAAAGGAAGAAGATAATTTGCTTTACAGACTTTTTAAAAGCATCAAAGAAAGTGAAAGTGACTTTCAGAATCATATGGACTCCAATTTCTAAATTTGCAAATTACTATGTATAAGAACTTGGGTGAAGTCCATCAGCCCCCTTGGGGCACCTGAGTGGCTCAGTTCGTTGAGCATCTGACTCCTGGTTTTGGCTCAGGTCATGATCTCAGGATTGTGAGACCCAGCTCCATGTCAGGCTCCATGCTCAGCAGGGAGTCTGCTTGAGATTCTGTCACCATCTCCCTCTGCCCCTTTCCCACCATGTTCTCTCTCTAAATAAATAAATCTTAAAAAATAAAAACCCAAAATGAAAGCAAACAAACAGAAATTTCGGCTCCCTTTTGCTCCCTATAAACACTGCCATAATAGGGTTGTTGTACAGAAAACATATCTCCTGTGTAGAGTGTGTGATATACTACAGCAGACGTTGAGACCTGATGGACGTAGGGGTGAGGTCAGAGAGAGGCTTCATTGCTTTGTCCCTGGAGCGTGAATAGAGTCTATGCAGAATGATAGAGAAATAATGTGAGATAAGCCATCAAAGCTTAAATGAGCAACTTGGTTGGAGCACTGAATGTGGTGGGTGAGGATATTTTTGAAGCATCTGGAAAGCAAATAGAAGAGTAGAAGCTTTAAATTATGAGACCAAGGGACACTATAGAGAGGTCAGAGAGATGCCAGCAGAGGAGCGGACATTTCATACGGTAAAGGGATGTGACTGGCACCCCATGGGCTCCACCCCTGGCTCCTGCGGATTCCAGCATTCAGATCCCTCTTGCAGCACCTGCAAGCTTGGGAGAAGGACCTCATGGGGCACTTCAGGGCATAGCCTTTCTCCAGCTGTGGGCAGAAATGGTCATTGACCACGTCATTCCCAGGGTGGAGACCAGTCTGATTGGCCAACCGAATGTCCCTGGCCGGGAGGATGTGGTGCTGTGAGCACCTTTGTCATTAAATGTAATGCCTGTCATTCTCCCTCTGTATGATCCGCAGGGGGCTGGGGGTGGAGCGTGTGTGGGAGGAGTCACGGTGATGATGCGACAGGAGGGAACAGTGTTTGCTTGGAGCCCATGGTTCATACAGTTTTAGATGGAATGCACCAGATTGATTATTCCGGCACAGAGGTCAAGAGAGGGACATGAAGGGGTGCCTGGGTGGCTCAGTTGTTAAATGTCTGCCTTGGGTTCAGATCATGATCTCAGGGTCCTGGGATATTGCCCCACATCGGGCTCCCTGCTCCGCGGGAAGCCTGCTTCTCCCTCTCCCACTCCCCCTGCTTGTGTTCCCTCTTTTGCTGTGTCTCTTTCTGCCAAATAAATAAAATCTTTAAAAAAAAAAAGAGAGAGAGGGACATGAAATGGTCATGAACGAGCGTGATAGAAAGCTAGAGCACAGGTCACCTAATTTCTGGTCCCAGCTTCTTCTTACTGATGCCTCTTACTAGTAGAAACTCAACACACATGCATACATATTAATGTCCTTTGTCCATATGACAACTCTGTATTCATTTTATAAGACCCAGTTAAAATGCTGCTTCCTTTGAAACATTTTAATGACTTTTCCAGATGGAGTAAATCACTTGGTCCTATGTGCCCCTGTAGGACTTTGAATATATCTTAATGGTAAAGCTTAACTGCATGTTTTCCTTCCCCATCTAGACTAAGAATTTGTTTCTATGGATCCTGAATTCTTAACCTGTCATCTCCCTAGGACCTAGCTTGGGATAGATGCTAAATAAGCAGATGTTTGTTAAATGAGGAATAAATGCATATAAATGAATGCATAGAAGGCTCATCATCATGAAACTCTTAGGATCACAGAATAATCCTAATAACGTCTATAAAAACAGTTTTGCTACGTAACAGGAAGCATATTAGTCTAAACTCTATATCACAGGGTTGAATTTTAACGTCGACTACCCTGCAATCTTTATGGTGCTGGGAAAATTGTGACATTTTTATTGTTCCAAGGTAATGTTCTATGCAGATTGAAGGGACTTTTTGACTTAGAAAAAATATATCGGAACAGAGATGGAATCTAATAGGAATTTAGAATTAGTGAGATTTTTTGGAAATAACTTTATGGCACAGCAACTTTATTTACTATCAAATCAGGCCACCCTTGCCCGAGGGGCCATAAAACACAAACCCCAGCAAACGTCATGCAAATTCAGTCTGGAATATGGCTTCGTTACGTTAGTGATGATTTTATGAGGTCATGCAGATGTGAAAGCAGGGAGGAATCTTGCCCACATTAATGATCATGTTTTTGCTTTTAAAAAGATCATTGTTTCCCATTTTCATGTTTCTGCAATTGGAAGGCGTTTTACAATCAGAATCAGAAGAAATGCACCGGCCTCCAGGCAGAGGATTGCATTCCGATGAAATTGTCACCGAGTCTGCATCTGGGAACCTAACCAAGTGTAAAAGGAATCTGCTCGTTTGATTGTCACCTCAGTTGATTTATTCCCACTGGTCGCAACACATGCAACTGAATTTTAACTTAAATTAGGATTCTGGGTTGTTTCTTTAAATGACTCGAAAACGATACACTTTGATGCAGCCCTGAATGAGAAGTTATTGTGCGTTCAAAAGAGCCAAAATACAGACTTTTGGAATATAACAAGCAAACATTTCTTGGTGGAAGAGTGACTCACTTTAAAAATTTATTGTAAAGTGACAATCAATTGATGTGTGGATCCTTTTCCCAAAAGTTAAGGCAGTCACAATTTAGTAGGACTTTTTCATCTTGGACGTATGTGGGTAAGTTTTGTCTGTCACCCACCAGGCAAATGCAAATTAAGGCATTCAGAAATGTCACATCTTTGAGTCTAGGTAATAGAATGCGAGAACCAGGAGAGGCTGATGTAACCATCCCAAGGGTAGTGCGAACTGCCACTCAGCAAATGTGTCAAAAATTCCAGCTCCCTTTCAAAGGAGACCATTTAGCGGCGAGGGATAGGTAATTCGCGTATGGGGCGGATGCGCCAGGACGAATTACGGCCCCCATGTTACCTAGGTCCTAGGCCCTGGTACCTGTGACTGTTACCTTATATGGAAGAAGAGTCTTTGTGGGTGTGATGGGATTGGGGAGCTCAAGCGGGGAGCTGATCCTGGAGTGACTGGGTGGACTCAAGTGTAATCACAGTGTCCTTGCAAGAGGGAGGCGGGGGAGATTTTAGGACAGAAGGGAAGGAGGCGCTAGCATGAAGGCTGCAGGGATTGGAGTGAAGGGGTCTTGGCCAAGGATTGCAGAGACAGCAGTTCTAGGACGTGGGGAAGGAGGAACGGGATTCTCCCCAGGAGCGTCTCCGGGAGTGCAGTTTGTGGTGATGTGATGCAGAGAAAGGGACTCTTATACCGTGGGGGACAGAAATGCCTAAATGAAGCGAACTGCACTAGCGTAACCTATGCTAAACTAAACATTTAGCTTGTAAATGAAATATTAGCCAGAGATGACGTGCCAGTGTGACGTTTACCTTGTGTCCCGGATGACCCAGCTCAGCCCTTAGACCTGACACTATTTCCTCCTTTTTACTGTCATTTTCTTACTTCTTGGGGTTTGATTTGAACTTCCTCTTAGTTATTCTATCACTGGCCCAGCCTGGTGCCCTGGTCCTGACCAGCCCAACAGTGCCCCTCGGGACTCAGTAGCTCCCTGGATTTTGATGTTCACGTGGTCTCTCCAAACCTCAGTTACTTTATAAGCAAGTTTATACTAAAAGATGGCGGGGGGCTGACTTAGGTACTCCTGTAAGGTGCTTTTCAATTCCAGCAGCTATCCTTCCAAGATGCAATTAGGTTGGGATTATTTTCCTGAAAGTTTCATAAACAAATCTTGCTTTTTTGGGTTGTTTTATTATTTCACTATGACAAGACCATCCATAATGACTCCAGAATCATTATTACCAACATTTGCCTTTTGATAAAGGACCTTTTCAATTTATGAAAGAGGCCCAGTGACCCTGATGACCTTGGGGACCCACCAGTCAACCAGCCTCCTACAGGGCACGAGTGTCTCTGTCGCCTTGTTGAAAGCGTCTCTGCTCACACATAATTCGATTATTTTATGTTGCCTTAATTTGATGCCCTATCATTTCTTCTTGCAGGAAGTACTAGCTTCCTTTCCTGGCTCCCTTAAGTGGCATTATGTTAGATAATGTTGATTGATAAGTGACCAGGTATGGGAATGAGGTGTGGGTTTTATGGTCAATAGGAATTCACATAGTAAGAGTGTGTCAGAATCCAGCCAGAAAGACAGAAACCATTATACTCGAAACAGGGGAACTAAAATATAAGGGATTTGTTTACAGATGATGAAATGCTCAGAAATCAAATGGGGCCATGAGGTGATTTAGAGATTAGCAAGAGCAGGAAGCAGGGGCTGGAGGGAGAAAGTGAGGAGGTGTTGGCCCCATGGCCCACGGGAGGACGCGGGGTGGGTGCTGGGAACTGGCAGCCTGTCCCGGGCTCAGTGGGGGCCGAACCACGGAGCTAATGCTGCTGCAGAACGGAGCTCAGAGCAGGTGTTTCCGGCAGCAAACCCACCCAGATGTGGGAGATGCAGCCTGTGGGGCCCAGAGCAGGAAGAGGACCAGGACCGGGCTTGGGCAAACGTGTCCAGGACCCTCAGACACATGACCGAGTTACCCCGATTCAGAGGTCATGGTTTCTAAACTCTCAGTGACATGTGACAGTTTTGGGGTGAGCAGCAAGGGTGACTGCTCCCAACTTCTTAGAGGATTTTTATAGAGCATAAAACTAGGACTTGAAGAGTCTGGCCCTATGTGAAATCCTAAGTGTGACTTTTCTGGCCCAGCCACAGGCAGGTACAGAGGCTCACCTGGCAGGCCTCAGGGAGGGCCGCCCTCGCGGCCAGGCTGGGTGCACAGCCTGCACACTGCAGTGTCCAGGGCAGTGGCCGGCAAGGACTCGGGGTCTCCTGCATGTCTGCACTCAGCTCAGGTCCCCTCATCCCTGGGTCTCTCTGAGGTCTTGGATCTTCCCCAGGCTCTTGGCTGAGGGCAGGGGGAAAGCGCGTTGATGCCTTGCCCACCCTGACGCTGTTCTCAGTACTTTTCCACTCCGAGCCCTCTGCCTGACCCCAGGGTCCGTGAAACTGCCAGACCTGTCGTGTGGGGAGGGGCTCCATCAGCAGTGTCATAGCCCCCACGCCTGCCTGCAAGGAGCCCCCTGCCTCTCCACACAGTTCGCCACTCCATGGGGCCAATGGAAATGGGGGGGGGGGCGGCACTTCGTCCAGGGTTAGCCTCTTGTTTGTTCCAGCCCCTTGGGTGACAAAAGGCCCAAGGTCCCTGACTGTTGCCTGAGTTTTGTCCCTGTCTCAAGGCTGATACTATTTCCTAGGTCTTAGAACCCTGGGAATGTTTAAAATGAGGAATAAATTAGATAATGGTCATGTTCTTTTGAGTCAGATTTGCATAATGTAGCTTTGTTATTTTTTCAAGATTATGTGCCATCGCAGAGCATCAAAGTCACTCATAGTGCAATAAAAGCCAAGAGAATTGCCTTCACAAGGTATTTCAAGTCCTTGGGGATTTGCTCAACTTGATTAGCTATGTAGTGGCTTTATAACATGAAGATGTATGATCCACTCATTTGATAACTCAGGCTCTGCAGTGTTCCCTTCCTCGCCTCTCCTCCCCTCTTTTCTCTTCCCCGCGGATTTCTAGTACGCACATCTCCAGGTTTTGAGGACGTGATTAGCTCGTTAAGCATTTGGGTTTCGAAGATCACTTGTTGGCCTGAAGAAGGTGTCCATTGGAAATGCAGCCACAAGGTCGCGGGTGGATCAACAAAGTCTTCCTTTTTCTATTCTGCTTAATTAGATTTCTAAGAAGGAGAAAGCAAGACTCTGTGCAGATAAACTGTGGAGCAGATGAGTGCTTTAGGAAGATTGATAATTGGCTCTTCTAGACTGTGCTGTTTCTGGGGTCTTCGTTGTGAAGTTTTGTTGGTTACTTCCTTAGTTGCAGAGTTTATAAGCTCTGCTGTCAAGAAATGGTGTTTCTTGTGTGTCCTTTTTTTTTTTTTTTTTAACATATAATGTATTATTTGTTTCAGGGCTACGGTTCTGTGATTCATCAGTCTTACACAATTCACAGCGCTCACCACAGCACATACCCTCCCCAGTGTCCATCACCCAGCCCCCCCATCCCTCCCACCCCCACCACTCCAGCAAATCTCAAGTTTGTTTCCTGAGATTAAGAGTTTCTTATGGTATGTCTCCCTCTTTGGCCTCAGCTTGTTTCATTTTTCCCTCCCTTCCCCTATGATCCTCTGTCTTGTTTCTCAAATTCCTCATATCAGTGAGATCATATGATACTTGTCTTTCTCTGATTAATTTATTTCACTTAGCATAATATCCTCTAGTTCCATCCACATTGTTGCAAATGGCAAGATTTCTTTTTTTTGATGGCTGCATAATATTCCATTGTGTGTGTGTGTGTGTGTGTGTGCACACACACCACATCTTCTTTATCCATTCATCTATTGATGGACATCTAGGCTCTTTCCATAGTTTGGCTATTGTGGACATTGCTGCGATAAACATTGGGGTGCACGTACCCTTTCGGATCCCTACTTTTGTATCTTTGGGGTAAATACCCAGTAGTGCAATTGCTGGGTCTTAGGGTAGCTCTATTTTCAACTTTTTGAGGATTCTCCATACTGTTTTCCCAGAGTGGCTGCACCAGCTTGCATTCCCACCAACAGTGCATGAGGGTTCCCCTTTTTCCACATCCCCACCAACATCTGTCATTTCCTGACTTGTTAATTTTAGCCATTCTGACTGGTGTGAGGTGGTATCTCATTGAGGTTTTGATTTGGATTTCCCTGATGACGAGTGATGTTGAGCACTTTTTCATGTGTCTGTTGGCCATTTGGATGTCTTCTTTGGAAAAATGTCTGTTCATGTCTTCTGCCCATTTCTTGATTGGATTTTTTGTTCTTTGGGTGTTGAGTTTGATAAATTCTTTATAGATTTTGGATACTAGCCCTTTATCTGATATGTCATTTGCAAATATCTTCTCCCATTCTGTCAGTTGTCTTTTGGTTTTGTTGATGGTTTCCTTTGCTGTGCAAAAGCTTTTTATCTTGATGAAGTCCCAATAGTTCATTTTTGCAGTTTGTGTGTCCTTAACGAATTTCCACTGAAGCTATATTGCCACCAGAGTCTCAGTAATTGCCTTTAGTCCTTCCTTCCTTCCTTCCTTCCTTCCTTCCTTTCTTCCTTCCTTCCTCCCTCCCTCCCTTCCTTCCTTCCTCCCTTCCTCCCTCCCTCTTTCCCTTCCTTCCTTCCACCCATTTTTATTAAGTGCCCATGAAATCTCAGAATCTGCTCCATGATGGGAAAGCCATCTTCAGCTATAATCAAACCTAAGGACAGGGTGCCTGGGTGCCTCAGTTGGTTAAGTGTCTGACTCTTGATTTTGGCTCAGGTCATGATCTCAGGGTCATGGGATCAAGCCATGCATCAGGCTCCACACTCAGTGGGAATCTGCTTGAGATTATCTCTCTCCCTCTGCCTCTCCCCCTGTTCGCTTGCATGCTCTCTCTCTCTAAATAAATAAAATCTTTCAAAAAAATCATCAAACCTAAAGGCTCTAGTGTAGTGTGCTTCTATAATTTTTCTTTTCAAGAATGGGTCTTTGGTTACATCAGCTAAGCATAAACATTAAGTAGCAGAGACTACCCTAAAGGCAAGTTTTAAAAGAAATCTTCATGATGGTTCTATCTGGTCACTTTAGTGTGGATGCCTATTGATGATCAGTTTAAATCAAGCCTTGATCTGGGAGATTAGTTTTCAATTCTCCACTTATAACAGAACCTCCAAGTAAGGCAGCTCCTAGCAGCCCTGGCAGCTTCTCGGCTCCTTCTGGTGAGTGGTGGTCAGAGGGATGGCTGCCTGGGGCTCATGTTTTAAAAGATACTGTTTTTTTTTTTTTTTTCATTCAAAGTTAAATCACCTGAATGAACTGGAAGAATACTTGAAAATTTCCTTCTGGGACACCAGGAGAGGAAGCAGGGCAAGCTCCACCCTAAAATGCTGACCACACATGACTTCTGCCCTCCCCAAGGGTTGCTTTGCACACTGAGGAGATACTTATTTTCAATGATCATTAAAAAAATTAACAAACAAACAAAAAAGCTCAAATAAATAGACTTTGCTCCAAACCCCGGCACCTCTTGGATAATGACTTGACTGCCTCTCCCAATGTCTCTGCAGATTGTCCAAATAACTTTTTTTTAAAGATTTTATTTATTTATTCATGAGAGACAGAGAGAGAGGAAGAGGCAGAGGGAGAAGTAGGCTCCCCATGGAGCAGGGAGCCCTGAGGTGGGGCTCGTTCCCAGGATCCTGAGATCATGACCTGAGCTGAAGGCAGATGCTTAACTGACTGAGCCAGCCAGGCACTCTCTCCAAATAACTTTCTAAGGATTGCATGATATTACCCTTTTTAAGAACCTTTGGCCAGGGGGTTTAACAAGAATAAAAAAGAGACAGGCATCTGTGACATGGGGCGTGAAGCCGAGGTGGAGCAGTGAACATCTTACGGTGGTACTTTGGATTCCAACTCAATTCATCACCCATTTGGAGTGACAGATAGTGATTTAAAGGAGAAAATATTTTGTTCTTATGGAGCTCACAATCTCATAGAAGAGACAGATAGGTGAATGAATACACACAATGCAGAAAGCACTTTGATCAATAACCCTTTGGTAGGGGGACCGATGATAACCACCTGTGTCTGGGGGTGGGTGGGATATCGGATGACTGCCTGTCAGAGCTGGGTTTTGATAGATGGTTGTTTTCAGGAGGCAAGGAGCAGATCCTGCCAGACATCCTCTTTCTTGACCTCTTCGCCTCTTGCTCTTTGTGTGGCTAACTTCTTCTCATCTCTCAGGTCTCCACGGAAATCTTCTTTGCAAGATTGTCAGACCCTTACTGCCCACCCCAGCAGGTGTGTGTCTCCCTCCCAGCCCACATCATGACACAGAGTGAACCCTTTAGGGAGTGGTTTTTGAGTGTCTCCCTTACTAGACAGTAAGCTTCTTCAAAGTAGAAATCATGTTTGCCTTGGCTGTACCACAAGGAATCTAGAAGAGCTCCCTGGCAAGAAATAGGTGCTCAGTAAATATTTATTGAAGGGTTGGATGTGTGCAGTTTTTATTATGGGGATACGGAAAAGTTAGAACTTTGCTTCTACCTCTTCAATTGAGATAGATGATTTGTCTGTTACGGATGACCACTGACTGATGACAGTTCTCATAAGATACGCTAAAATACATCCTTGTAACTTCACACATGGTACTGGTGATGCTCTATACCAACGGCCTAAGGCTGTCAGAGATGTTGATGTTTTTCTTCAACAGGAAAGCATTCAGAAAGCTTTTCTTCATTTCACAGCTTGGTCAATAGTCTTCCGTGGCTCTCTATTTCCTACCCCATCTAGTCTAAATGCTCCCCGCCATTATTAAGGCTCTCTAAAATCTGACCTCTCCTTCTGTATAAACTTATTTCCAGGTGTTCCCTACTCTACAACTTACACTTTAAACATGGCATCATGGGCCACTCACTTGCTAGATTCTTTCACGCAGTCCTTCACCCCTCATCCTTCACCTTCACGAACATTTTCCAAGATCCTTTTCAGCTCAGATTCTGTCTTCCAGCATCCTGGCTGCTGGAGTCCTCAGTGATCTCTCTCCTCTGTATGCTCAACATGTCCCATGCTTTTGCTCTCAATTCTATCCTGTCCTAAGGTGTTCAGTGTGGGTTCATGTGTGTTGGGCTTACCTCTCTAACCTGATTAATCCGAATTTCCACGCTGCAGAATAGAGCTAATGCATCTCTCAGAGCTGACAGAGAGCTAAAATGCTTCACTTAACAGGCACTGCTGAATGTCAGTTCCCTCTTACTGTTTCCTAGTAAAGCCCAGGGCTCAGCACAGTGAATTGCTTAATGAATGGAATTTGATTGGTGGATTCCTACTGAGGGGATTAAGATGTTTGCAGAGGTGATTGAGTAGAAACCCAGAGAATGTATCATCTCTGAAATTAAAGGAAGAAGTTTTATTTTCTCTCTTTAATATCTTGAGTCAGCATATAGAATATCGTTTTGTCATTTTACTCAAAGAGAAAACAGTTATTTTTGGTTTTTTGTTTTTTAAGTATGAATTGGGAGCGGGGAGGGCAGATGACTAGATGGAGCACAAAGGATTTTTAGGGCAGTCTCCCTAAAAATGGATTGAGTTCAATCAGTGGACACCCGTCATTGGACATTTATCCAAACTCGTAGAATGATCAACACCAAGAATGAACCCTAATGCAAACCGTGGACTCTGGGTGATGATGATGTGTCAATGTGGGCTCGTCAGTTGTAACAAACATACCATCTGGTGTGGGATTTGACAGTGCCAAAGGCTGCATGTGTGGGGGTAGGGAACCTTCCCCTCAAGTTTGTTGTGAACCTAACACTATGCCCTGAAAAAGTTTTATTAAAAGAAGTATGAACTACTATTGTACATTTGTGGGAAATACTTAGATAAAACTTTATCGTAAATATGTATGGTCCTTCACAAATTCTTTTGGAGTAGGTCTTTGTAAATGTAAACTGTGGAAAAAGAAACTAGTCAGTTAGCTGATCCCATTTACTGATCACCCATCAACGTCCCAGTTTGGGGGGTCAGTGGGGAAACAAGGTAATAGACGCTCAGAACTGAGCTCATAAAATGGCTGGAGAGTGTTTTCAGGATTTTTACCTGCTGTCAGCATCCCATGGTGCTCTTAGTCTCCTTTGTCCCTTTCATGCACACGCATGTGCACACGTGCATACACACACACACACACACTTGCACACTTTTTCTTCGCCTCTCCGGTGCAAGGATGTGTTGTGGCCACCAGGTGTCCCTCTACGAACCCCCTGGAAAGAGCCGAGCCCTGGACTGTGTGTAACTGTCACTGTGCCACTTTCTGAATGACCTTTAATGAAAACAGAACTACCAAAGTAGCTTGACAGCAAATTTTATTAGGAACAGAAAATCCATCATAAGACTCACTATAGAATTGCACTGATTAGTTTCTCTTATCTAAGGCAGTCACAGTAAAAACAGCCAAAGAAAAGAATCAGAAATTGCCCACTTCACTGGGCTCCTGTGAATGGGTGGAAAGGGCAATTTAAAATGTCTCCGAGTCTGGCTATGCAGGAGGCTCAGTAAGAAGAGGGTGATTTAACTATGGACTAATAAAGATTTTCTTTCAAAAGCAGATGGAGATGGAAACTAATTCCTCAGGTGATATGCTGGATGAAAGAAATCAAACTGATTCCTCTGGAGCATTATATTCAAATTCACCTCTATGCTCCGTGTATAGCTAGAACAATTACATCATTCCCTCCTGTATAACTAGCATACTTAATAAGCCTTAAATATGCATCCTCATGCCAACAGGTCCTTCAGCAAAGGCAATCTGCACGTTTCAAAAATCAAAAGCAATTTGGCTAAATGACCTATAGTGTAACATGGTGCATTCCTGCGGAAACCGCTAAGTCTAGACTGCAGGCATTTTGTAAAGGGGGCACCGTTTTGCAAGAGAAATGGCTTCCTGTTATCTAGTTTTTATGATACAACTCATATTAGGGTATCTTCTGGTCTGAGAGAGGGGATAGAAGTGTGCACTGCTTTCTGAGGTCTTCTAGATCGCCAGAATTCTAGTGTATGCACGTGACAGCTTGAGAAGAAGACCTCATAGCTGTAACCTACTGAAATGGGCTCTGGTTTATTTAAACAGAAAAGAGAAGTACTGAGACGACACAGGGAAGGTTGGATATCAAGTCTCTGAAGACGGGCGGACACCAGAGGCGCCGGCCCTAGGGTCACAACTCACTCACATAGCCCTACAGAAACGTTCTGGCGAGCATCCCAGCACACTGCTCCTGGGTACCAGGCGTGACTGTGGGCACTGACGCACATCGCTTCGGCAAGAGTCCTCTGTCGTTCCTGTTCCTTCCTGTCACTTACTGCAGAACCGGAGCCCCCTCCGGGAGTACCTGAGTGACCCCGGCAAGAAGAGCCAGTGTCTGGATTCCAGTTTCCATAGTGAAAGGCATGCAAGACTCTGCAATAGGAGGTTCCCCACAGCTGGGAGAGGGGTTCTGATGAAGGTCAGCTGCAAAGCCACAGACATCCACCATGGATTGACGGTGATCGCACCTGAAACTGGGCATCCTTTGTGGGTAGGCTCAGAAAGGTGCTGGGTGGATTTGACCTGGAGGGGCACGCACTGTGCCAGCAGACTGATGCTGGCTCAGGCAGTTTTCACAAGTGCCCATTTTTAGGCACATCATCCAAGTATTCACCCTTATGCGAATCCTTTGCTGCAGCTCTCTCTGCTCATTCTACATTTGAGAATCCAACGTGCAAAATAAAGCTCTCTCTCTCCTGGACAGCTGTGTGCTCTTATCCATTGCTGGCCCCTGTCTGTCACTTGTCCTGTGCTCACACGCAGCACAGCAGCTCATGGGTGATGTTCTGCATGGGATTCCTGGGGCACCTCCTGCCTCCCACCCCGTCTCCTCATCTCTGCCATCCCCAGGGTGCTGCCTGGTAACAGAGCTTCATCACCATTGCCTGGGGATCTCTAGCTCACCTAAACCAGAATCCCCGGGATGGGCTTGAGCACCAGACTTTTTGCAAAGCTTCCCGGGTGATTTCTAAGGAGGCAGACTTCATGGGTAAAAAATTCATTAAGTATTTATTTGGCGAAGAACTACTGAAGAGCGAGGACAAGAGGCTCTGGTGATGGCTCTGGTGACATGAAGTGCCTTCCCATGTTCTAACAAGTCTTTCCCATTCCCACCTGTCAGGGCGAGTGTCATCTCCTCACCCCAAGCACCTGCCTGCCGTTCTCCCCTGTGATGAGTCTTGCCCATCCTTTGGTTGTCCTTTCTGAGTGCCCCTCAGCTATCCGGCTACGCTGGTCTCTCCTTAGAACTGCTGTCATACCTACCTTCTGCGATTCTGACCCCAGTTCCCATGTGGGCTTTCTTCCACACCACCAAGCAATTCTCTGACACCAGTTGGGTGTCCCACCCTCACCTCAATTCTGACCCTCTCTCCATGCAGATAGCATCCCATCCCACAGGTTAAGAGCCCAGTCCTGCAAGACCACCCTCCCTTCAGACGCCATTATCAAGCCCCCAGGTTGTCACCTGTGCTTCTGACCAATCGGCTCTAGATTGGAGGTTCCCACAACCTCCTCCTTGGATTCAATTCATGTGCTAGAGCAGCTCACAGAACTCAAAAACATTTTACTTATCCGATGACTGGTTTATTAAAAAAGGACATCACCCCGGAGCAGCCAGATGGAAGAAGTGCACAGGCCAAGATGTGGGGAAAGGGTGTGGACCTTCCATGCCCTTTCTGAGGGGCCATTCTCCTAGGACCTCCATGTTTTCACCAATCCAGAAGCTCCCCAAACTCCATCCTTTTGGGTTTTTATGGAAGCTTTATTACAGAGCCATGGTTGATGAAATCATAGGCCTTTGGCCATTGAACTCCATCTTCAGCCCTGCTCCTGTCCGTGAGGTCTGGGGTGGGAGTGAAAATTCCAACCCTCTAATCACATGGTTGGTTCCATTGTGGACCAGCCCCCATCTTTGGGTGACCTGGGGGCATTCCAAGAGTCCTCTCTTTAACATAACAAAAGACACCTCCATTCCTCTTATCACTTAGGAAATTCCAAGGGTTTTAGGAGCTCTGTGCCAGGAATGGGATGAAGACCAAATACACATTTCTTATAAACCTTAATCTCATACTTTCATTTTATTACCTAATTATGCACTTTCACTTATACCCATTTATTCACTGTGCATCTGTAAACATAGGATCTTGGTTAAATGTGTGTGTTTGTGTCTGGAGAGGCACAGTGTATGTAGAGAGCAAAACGGAGTCCCTCCTGTCCAGCAGGATTCTGTGTCAAGCAATGACCAAGCAGTTAAAGGTACAGCAGCTACGACATATCTCGGGGACCAGCATCAGGTGACACCCCAGAACTGATGACAAGCAGGAGCGGAGGAGTTCTGCAGGGGCCCAGGACCGATTCAATCCCTTTAAAAGGGGGAGGATTTGGGCGGCAAACTCTCAGACTCTTCAGACATGACCCTTCTATGTGTGACCACTTAAAAAAGGCAGCTGCCTGGGAAGGCTCTGCTGATGGATCTCGGAACAGAACCGAGATCCTTCCCTGCTCGGACAAAATAAGCAGTAAGCGCTGAGAACTGACCCGAACCAGACCAAGATTTTATCTCAACTGCAGGCCACCACTGACTTCGTGTTTGGTTCCTGAACTTCCTACACCCTTCTGTTACCTTGTTTGTTGTGTGGTTTGCCTTCTGTCCTGCTCTGTGTGCTGTGTAAGAAGCCAACTTCAATCACATGGTGAAATGTCATTGAGTTTGGAATCCTGAACTTGCTTTATAATGGTGATTAACTTTGCTTTATGGTTGAATAAAGCTGTGTGGAAAGATACAAGTCATGTGTGCACCTTCATAGCTCATGACAGTGTAGCTCTTGTATTCTTTGTTTCACTTCTTAGCATTGGGCTGTGAAGGTTTTGATGTCAGGGATTGTGGTTCATACTTTGCATTAAGCTTCTTAGTGCCCTATCACTCAGCTCAATAAATACTTAATGAATTTTCTTTTTTTTTCTTAATGAATTTTCTTAACCATTTATGATTGTGATCTGCCTTACAGTTGAAGACTCACTCCTCCATAATAGAATACCTTTCATTAGATGTTTAGGGAAAATGTCACTGTACACAACTTTTATGATTCTTAGTCAACAGCAGCACAGGCGATGAAAAATATAAGATGATGATAGAGACAAGTATGGGGAGGAAAGTCAAGGAGTCTCTTCTCTTATTGCTATTTATAAAAATTGTAGCTGCAATTCCATGAGTTCTTCCATGTGTTGGCACCATTTTCCATGTAATCCTCTTGAAAATGTCAAGAGGGGGGTGGCTGGGTGGCTCAGTCATTAAGCGTCTGCCTTTGGCTCAGGTCATGATCCCAGGGTCCTGGGATCGAGCCCCGCATCGTGCTCCCTGCTCAGTGGGAAGCCTGCTTCTCCCTCTCCCACTGCCCCTGCTTGTGATCCTGCCCTCAATGTGTCTCTCTCTGTCAAATAAATAAATAAAATCTTAAAAAAAAAAAAAAAAGAAAATGTCAAGAGGTAAATTTAAAATTTATCATTCCCTTTTTATGGGGGAAATAATGAATGAAATAAATAGAAGTGATGGGCACTCATGATTACAGACTTTGACAGAGCTAAGCTTTAACTGTGAGTTGTACATGGTTCCTCATATTGCCTTTTTTTGGGGAATTTGAAATCGATTACCTTAGGTGGAAGTAGAAGAGAACCACAGTTCTAGTGTGGTGTTGGAGATGTTACAGGAGGATGGTCACAGGGGGATCTAGTGAAGAGATGGAAGATTCACTAAAACCACCCCCTGATTAGTAGAGGAGATGGTTGATGTGCAGGTGGGTGGAATTACTTGCTGTTCATTGCTGCCCTTGTTCCCTCTGGACCAGGCACCTGCTCTCTTAGTGACACACGTGTGTAGCTTTCATTGTCACATTCGTCAGCGGACTCACCCCATGGAGAGGGCAAATTGGATTCACAACCAGACCTTGGTGAGGCCACATCTCCAGGTAGCTGGTAGAAAGCTGCGTAGAAACAAACGTGTTTTCCAACGCGCTCAGCCTCAAATCTCCAGAGAGGGAGGTGTGTGATGTGAACTAACGAAAACTTGCCACCAGCTTGTCTCATGTCTCCGTGACACTGTTGGAGAGAACCAGTAGATAATTACTCATTTCTGTGCTCAGGTCCAGATAATAACTCTCACTTCTTAATAACTTCCCTCTGGCCATCGATATCTCAAATGCAATCACATTTTGTAAGCCAGCAGAGGATGTTTTAGTAAGACAGGAAGCAGTTTTATTAAATCAATGTATAGATGATACAGGGCATAGTTCTCTCCCTGACCAAATGCAGAGGGGGGCTAGGAAATGCACAGAAATAGTGCTTAGGGTCAGAACGAGGAGGTCTCTGGCTCCCAAGAGAGTGACAGAGTTCCCCATTTTCCGGACCATGTTGCTGATTAATTTGTCCTGGGGATTTGGAGGTGGGCCCTTACCTGTACTGCTCACGTGCCAGTCCCACGTGGGAAGCTGTTTGTAGTACAGCAAGGCACAAAAGAGACTCTGCCCTCCTACGTAGGCTTATGGGTGGCCTTAGGCTGCAGAGACCTGGGGTCTTGTCCTGGCTGTGCTACCACCCAGCTGCGTGGCTTGACGCAAGTCTGCCAAGTCCCAAGGCTTCACCTGTACCCTTCCGCTCCAAAATCCTACACTTTTGCCCCTTCTCAGAGGTAAACTAACACTTACCAAGGCAAAGCAATAGGGCTGAGAACCAAAGTTAGAAGTCCAAACGGTGCATCAAGTAGATCAGGGGAGAAGGTGGTTACTGTGGACCAGGAAACTGTGGACCAGGTATTTCCTGGCCCGCAGAGTTCTGGTCTCTGCTGTCCTCTACAGGAGCTCACAACCTGAGTTTTTGGTGAGAGAGCCTTCTAGAGTCTATACAGAGAGAGCAGCCAGAGGAATGCCCTGAGTGAGCCTGCGGCACTTCACCCACAGCAAGGAGGTCTTTGTTGTTTTAATGGAGAGTTTGTCTCCTCTCTCTCTGCCATTTTTCAGAATACCCTTGAAATGGTTTCAGCATATGATTCCAGAATCCTTAAGAAAAATGTCAATAGTTATCAAATAATACACAGAGATGCTATAAAAATTTATGAAATGGGTATTATTTCTATTTATTGATGTATTTGTGGTAGATGATCTATTCATCACACCCACTTGCATGTAGATATTAAAATCTTCTAAAGACAAAGAGAATTTCATCCACATTTATATAATAATTATCCAAGGTCCCTTGCCTCTAGTTATAAGAACTTAGTTAAATGTGCTCCTTCATCTGTCTATAGTTTTAATGATCATTTCATTTTCCTCATTAAGCATTTGAGTTGTTCACTTGAAATCTCCAAATTGATAATGTTCCTCTCATTTTATGTGGTTTTCATGGAAGCATAAAAAAAATAAGTCCCAGAGTCACCGAAATGGCTCCAAAATGCATCTACTGCAGTCAATAGGTCTGAATATCCAGACCAGCTCCCTCCCACATGCTTAGAGATGCACCTGTCAGCACTCAGCCTTCCCCACAGCCCTCCCTGGTAAGTGAGAGTGGAAGAGCACATTTGCTGCAAAGCTTCGTCCTCATGATGCAAAGACAAATATGCTACATGACTGGGAGGGAAGGAATGGTCTCCCTACCATCCATATGCCTGAAGCTCCAGTCCTCCATGTGACTATATTTGCATTTAGGAGATATTTACATTTAAAGAGATAATTAAGACTAAATGAGGTCATATGGGTGGTCCCTCATTCAGTAGGACTGGGGTCCTTATAAGAAGAGGGAATATGGACACACACAGAGACACAGAGGAAAGGTTGTGTGAGGACTCAAGGGGAAGATGGTCATTCACGAGCCGAGGAGAGAGGACTCGGGAGAGACCAAACTGCCCACACTTTCGTCTTGGACTCCTGGCCTCCAGCACCGTGAGGAAATGTCTGTTTAACTCACCCAGTTCTGTCGTATATCGTTGTGGCAGCCCCAGCAGATGGATCTAATAACAGTACAAGAAAAGTGATCAACATAAGTATAAAAGCCAACAATGGGAATCTTATAACATGGCAGTGAAAAGCTTGGGAAAATGGTCCACGAAGGCTCACAGTACTTTTATAGACGGATGTCAGACTGGTTGGAGGTGGAACAGCAACAAGTGGCCAGAGCGCTCCCTCATTCTGTGCCTTCAGTATCTGCGGCTGGGAAGTGTCCATGTGAAGAGCTGGACAGGTGACTTTCAGTGATGTCGACCGAGGTAAAGGTGTCAGGCATTAGCCACATTGATCTCTGGCCAGCCCCATGCTCCTGCCTTCAGAGCCTGCTCGCCAGCCGATCATGGCACAGCACCTGGAAATAAACTCTCCTGGGGTCCCACCTGCTTCAGGGAATCATTGTTTGAGGTCCTGGCTCTCAAGAGCCCATGTTCTATTTTAAGAAGGCTTAATTCTCTCCTTCAGAACCGAATAGCTGGGGAGGATGGGATGTGGGAAGTTGCTGGCTGAGGGCATGTCTTCTCTTTCCCTGTAATCCGGATGCGAAGCTGGTTTTATCCGTCTTGCGGCAAACGTCACCATAATTGTGCCTTGTCTCTTACTTACAGGGCTAGACCACAGGCCAGGGACTGCGCCTGACTTCCATTCTGCCTAGAGCCATTGCGTCAGCTGGCGACCAAAGGATGTCCTGTTCCTACGATTAACGACAACCCCAGAGCACCTCCTGGGCTTTCTCAGAGACCTTGCAGAGGTGGACTCTCAGGTGCCAAAGAAACTTGCTGGGAAAAGCAGAACAAAACATAAGCAACAGGGGTGCCTGGGTGGCTCAGTTGTTAAGCGTCTGCCTTCGGCTCAGGTCATGATCTCAGGGTCCTGGGATCGAGTCCCGCATCGGGCTCCCTGCTCCTTGGGAGCCTGCTTCTCCCTCTGCCTCTCTCTCTCGCTCTCTCTCTGTCTCTCATGAATAAATAAATAAAATCTTTAAAAAAAACAAAACATAAGCAACATAACCCCCTACCACCACCACCAACTACAACAAAACAAAGACATCTTTCCAAGTACTTGATTCAGTCCCCATAAAAACCTTGGTGTACAGAGGCAGAAAGATAATATTGTCCCCGTTTCACAGAGGAGGGAACAGAGAGTTAAAGAAAGTTGACTAAAAACAAAACAAAACCAAAAAAAAGAAAGGAAAATAAATGCCCGGGTCTGGGAGTGAGGGCATGCACGTTCCGCAGCACGGCGGTCATCCAACGAGCCACACTGCTTTGGCGCTGAGGGCCAGGAAGCAGCAATGGATGTTTGCACAGCAGAGCCTCCCGCTTGGCTGAGGTCTGCTTGGGTTTGGATCCCTGCTGCACCATTCACGAGCTGTGTGGTCCTGGGCAAACGACTGAACCCCCCTGACGGGCACACAGGGAATGACACTACCTGGTTGGCAGGGACGTTAGCTCAGTAATGCGTGTGCAGCGTGCAATGGTGGCCCGACACTGGGCAGGTCTTCTGCAGGTAAAGCCCTATTATTCTGTTCCTGACCTTCAGGCGTGTCCTAGGAGCACAGCACATTGTTCACACTGTGTCCCTTCACCACGAGTCCTTGTTGCTCTGGTGTTTGCAGAACCCATGCCGTACTGAGCAGCTAACACTCACTGTGTGCGTGCCGCTCACCATGGGATGTTCTGACCCATGTGCTATTGTAGGCACTCATTTTTCATCCCACTTTGAGGAAACCAAGGGAGAAAGGTTACAACTTGGCTGGTGCATCGCTGCCAGTGAGTGTGGCTTGGCTCTGAGACCAGGCTCCGTGACCCCCGAGCCCACGCTCCAACACCCCCACTGCAGTCCTCGCTCTTTAGCGTAAAGAGGAGATCCTAATTAATTCTTGATGCGTTTCTCCACAGCCACTGATTTGGGTAATTGCTTTTCGGTTAATGTTCTCATGATGTCAAACCTTTGTCCCCAGTTCTCTTGTCTTTAGTAAAAGTAAGCAAGACGGTTTCCATCCCTACAAATTTGGGGTTTGAAGGCTCCGGTGTAGGACTGGTGTGTGGGGGCGTATGTGTGTAAGGCGGGAGGCTTGCCATTGGATTTTTCTCTAGCCGTCTTTACACTGAGATGTGTTATCCTACAGAAAGTAGAGAGATCAGCGCTAAGAGTAAGAGACAGATGAGGTAATTTCTACAATGGTCCCTGAGACACAGACTGGAGGGTGTAAATGGGGCTCTTCCTTTCTGTGCGGGAGGCCAAAGCTCAGCAGAATGCGGCAGGACCAACGCTACTCCAGTTTCCACATCTCACCAGAGGGCTGCGAGCAGAGAGGTCTTACCAGTGGCACATCAGGATGCTGGTCCTGCCCACGGTCACGCAGTCACTGAGAACTTACTGCCTACCAGGCATTAACAGCGTGCTCTTGATCTCTGGAGCTTGGAACGTGGGTATTGCCCTGTCCGTCTGCACAGCTGCACACACCAAGGCCTCGAGAGGTGTGAGCTGCTTTCCAGCCTCAAAGGTTATAAAGGGCAGAGGCCAGTTAAGTCCCAAATTGGTATAAAACCCTGGAGAAAATATAGTATACATACAAGGGCTGACTTGGAACCCCAAACTTCAAATTGAACCTGTGTGGCTAAAGTTCTTAATAAATCCCAAATATTCCCTTTATGGCTATTTAAAATGGCCTTAAAGCCATCCAGAATGTGGCCAAATCCTCCTACATATGCACACACACACATGCACACACGTATACAGATACATGTACCTGCCTGCACACGTGTGCACACCACACACATGAACACACATGCACACACACACAGATACATGTACCTGCCCGCACACCTGTGCACACCACACACATGAACACACATGTACATACACACGGATACAGATACATGTACCTGCCTGCACACCACACACATGAACACACATGTGCATACACATGCACACATATACAGATACATGTACCTGCCTGCGCACGTGTGCACACAACACACAAACACACATGTACATACACACATGCACTCACGTATACAGATACATGTACCTCCTGCACATGTGTGCACACCACACACATGAACACACATGTGCATACACACATGCACACATATACAGATACATGTACCTGCCTGCACACGTGTGCACAC
>NC_058404.1:6008525-6022074 GCF_002201575.2 Neomonachus schauinslandi | reverse complement strand
TGCACACATATACAGATACATGTACCTGCCTGCACACGTGTGCACACAACACACATGAACACATGTACATATACACATGCACTCACGTATACAGATACATGTACCTGCCTGCACATGTGTGCACAACACACACATGTGCATACACACGCACACACCACACACTTGCACACACGTGCACACATACACATATATACGTACACACAGGTGTACACATGCATGCAAACATACACTCACGGAATTTAAAACACCCAAAGAACTTATGTATTGAACCATGTTTTTCTTTATATTTTTACCACCTAACATAATTGAAAAAAACTTTTAAAAATGTGGAACAAAAAATAAATCCTGGCTTTGGGTAAACAAGGCTTCCAAAGAAATGAAATGAAGGCAATTTTAATTTACTGTCGGTAGCAGCTTTTTCTTTACTAGCATTTAAGGCCAATTAGCAAGGATGGAGAACAAAATTCTAAACATCGGGAACTTCTTCATAAACAAAAACTCACTAATCCAGGAAGCGGGATGGCTCACTGCCCAATTACAGTCACTAACACTCTGCAGGGGTGTCACTGAGAGCAGCCAGGAGCTCGCCGAAATGAATTTTGATGGTGTAGAAAACATCTAAATTACATAATAATAGCTTACGTTGGTATAACATTTTTATCTGCAGTATCTCTCTGAACATTCACAGCATCTCTGAGACAGAGAGAGCACAGGTATTACTCTCTCTATGTCACAGAAGGGGAAACTGAGGCCAGCTGGGATGAACTGACTTACTCAAGAATCCATACTGATCCGTGGGGGAGTGTCATCCCCACTGCTCTGATGACCCTTCTCTTCTCATGCTTGCCCCCTTGAAATCCACGAGGACATAAGGGCATAAAGGAAGGGCTTGGAGAAACTCTGAAATTTGGGTACTTTTAGGAGAACCGTGGAGGGCAGATCTTCTCAAATAAATGAGCCCCTCAGCTGGAATTCTCCTCCTCCAACATTGTCACACGCATGCCCGCATGTGCACGCGCCACACACACGTTTGTACACACACACACACAAAGTGTACCTGGGGATGTTAACCCGTCATTAAAATGAGCTTTGGATGGTAGCTGTTTAATAAAGCTCATCGCACTGAACCAGTGGTTTATGACAGGAAGTGATTTTACTTTACTAATGTGTTATAGAACCCCTAACAATACAGCTGGGATTTTAAGTCATATTTTAAAAATAATTGAAGAGGAGCTGGTAACTTGATTAGAGGAAAGATAAGCAGCTCACAGAAGATGAATTGAAGAAAATGAGAGGCGGAAGCCCAAAAGGGAGGTTGCTATAGCAACTATGGGCTCGCCCTCCCCTCCCCCCAACTTAGTGACAGGTAAGGTCAGAGTGAGCCCTGGGTCGGTGCCATTGGAACTGAAGGAAGCAGGTATTCTATGGAAATTCTCTCCCAAAGCACTATCTGGGTTTTGTCGATGTCTTCAAGCTAACCTTCCCCGTTTTTAATCTTCTTTGCCTCTCAGGACCTTTTTCAATCTCTCTACATTTCTGCAGTGCCTATCACCCCACCCCATCTTTTGGGGGAATTTTATTCTTTTTTCTCTTAAATTGAATTGAGTTTTCGGTTATACGTTGACTCAAGGGTCTGCAAGTAATAGATGCATTTTTTGAAATAATGACAATAAAACCTCAGCCCATCGAGTCATAGATGTACGCAGCAGGAACCCCAGGGACAGGTTCACAAGGGGGAGAGCCAGTACTCGGTCGGTATAAACGAGTCCTCGTGCTGGAGAGCAAACGAGAATTAAATCGACTCCCCAGGGCTCTTGAAGTCACAAGGGGCTGAAATTGCATCTCACTTCAAGTCTAGATTATTAAGAGTTTTATTTATCATCAGCAAGAGCTTTATTTATGATCAGCAAGAACTTGACTTGAAGGAGACACCTTATGTAATTGAAATTGCCGAAGAAATGTAGGGAGGGAGAATATAATTACCACGCTCAGTAATTAGCTCTATTGGCAGAAAGGGGCCATGGATCACAGAGTGAGATGTTGGAGGGTAATCAGGAGCACCAACTTCTTGTTCTGGCTTTGTCCCTAATTGCCTGGGCACCTTGCAGGGATGACATCATTTCTCCTTCCTCCCCGATTTTTCTTGTTACCTTTTTGCTGTGTATGGTGGAACTACAAGATCCTTGAGGGAAGGGACTCTTACCATCTCTCTATGAATGGCCACTCTAGCTTTTTAAGAAGCAGACCACTCCTTCTTCGACATTTTCTTTTTTTGCCGGTAAAGGGATAATTTTGGGGGGAGATCTAATTTTTTACAATTCATCAAATCCCTGTAGGTCTCTATACCCCCTGCCCTATGCTTGATTATTTCCCCCTGGGTTTTTGATTTTGTTCTTTTTTTTTTCTTTCTATTTATGCAATTCCCTAGTTACAATTGACACCTTTCCCTTTTCTTTCTTAATCTGTGCTCCTGATGTGACTGTGCTGATTGTTTTCTCCTCTGGTGATGGGTGGTGTGGGTTTACCCAGAACATGACTTAAAATATTTGGCCTACATAATGGCTTGAAAATAAACCAAACAGAGACTTAAAATGAGCTCGGGTATTTCCCAAAGGGCTGGACGTTTATAATGATGTGAATTTTAGAAGTTTGTTATTACAGAAAATGACTTTGTAAAGGATGGAACATTTGATGAAACGGGTTTAAATATCAGCATCTTACAGAAGTGCCGAGCTAGCAGGCACTTGCCTCCAGCAGGTCTTCGGCATTAGGGCGCGTCCACCCCTAATTCTCTCCTGGAATCTCAGGACATCTAGATTCCCTTTGCTTGTCAAAGAAAACTTGCACTGACAGAGTAGTTAAACCAGCAAGGAAGACTGTATCCAAGACTGTTGTAACAGAGAAATGAGACTGCCACAGTAGGAGGAAGAGATTGAGCTCAACTCCATTGGGACAGAAGGTGGGAGAGTTGTTGTTAAGTGGTGAGTTGGTACAAAAGTACCGAAGGGCCTCAGGGGTGGGTTGGTTACTGTGATTCGGCCATCATTGTTCGCTGATGGGCGCTGGTAGAGAAGTCAGGCTCCTCCTCCCACAGATACTGGGAGGCAGGGAGACTGGGACACAGGGACCCTAGTCCTGGAGGATTCCATTTCAGAGGGCAGGCTCCAGGTTCTGGAGAAGGACAGTCCTGGGTTGCAGAAGATTTACATCTCAAGGGGCAAAGAAAGAATTTACAATGGAAAGTTTTCTAAAGCAAATGCTCTAAGAAAAAGGAGGTCAGGGAGAAAAGTCAGGAAGAAGCCTGTCTACAGTTCAGTCAGGCTGAGGGGACCAGAAAGGCCATCTGATGAAGCTTAATGGTTCATATGAAAGTCTGATATATGGAAATAGGCAATTTCTTGCAAAATCTGTGTGATTTATCATTGGTTCCTGGCACAAAATACAAGGATTAACTAATCCTTGGCCAAGGAAAATGACTTTGGCTGCACACCAAATTAGAGACATTAAAATAAAAATAAACAGAGCATGGCAGTACCTTAGGGAGATTTAAGAGTGGTCCTGCGGCTGGAAAGGGCAGCTAAACTTCATCTAAAGGTCCCAAAGTAGGATTTATTTATTGATTAATTTAATTTTATAGTTTTTAATCTGTCTAATTTGGTAATTTTAGCTATGTTTTCTATATGTCTCTTCTTTTGTTCTCTGATTCTTTGTCTGAGGTAGAGAGGCATTATGGTATTGTAGGAAGGTCATGAACCTGGGTTCAAATGCTGGTCCTATAACTTTCTGTCGCACTGGCCAAACTCAGTCTTTTTCACAAATGGACATAATAAATAACTTGTATCTCTGTCATGAAGATAATTATAGATGCTCAGTACATGATGACCATCATCATTATTCTGTGTGAAACATGAGAAAGATCTTAAAATGATGACTCCTTTTTCACCTCCAGAATGACAGGTAAGAAGAGACCCACTTCAATGTACACCAGTTGTAGCAGGAATCACTCTGAGGATTTGTTGCCACTGTTCTTATTTAAGCTATTTGGATTTTTTTTTTTAAAGAACACAGTTAGGTGCGTCAACATCAGGGATGGGCAAAGCTCACTCTTACTCCCAGTATTTACTCTTTGGCTTTGTCTCCTATTTGATTTCATATGCTCCTGGGTGATTAATAGTTTTATCTCAGTGGCTTTTAACCATGGGGAATATCCAAAACTAATTATACGTAGTACTCCTAAAGCAATTCTCATTTTCAAATCCCATGAGAAGTCTTTGCAGACTAATCTTCGTTGCTCATTGACTTGAGAGCTTCAAATACCCGCTCTGTCTTCCCACTCCCGGGGCTGAGAGGGATCCAGCAGTGCCTTGTAAGGGGCTCATTGTGACTCTCCCCCTCCACCGACTCGCCTGCCAAGATGACTTCTTGGCTCAAACTGGCCTCTAGGAGAGAGGAGTGTCCTTCTCAAGGGCAGAATCATTGTCATTTCATAATTGGTAGGGGACATTGAGGTCAGAGATTAAGAGCTGGGATGGTGTCTGGAAAACTGCCATGGTTGGGATGGCAGATCGTGGGAAGTGTGGTGGGCTTGGGGGAGGAATGGAGCAGGACTCAGGCACCTTAACCTTGAGATGCCTGTGACATGTCCAGTGTGGTGTGCCGGGCTGTCAGCTGGATAAAGGGGTCTGAGTTGAGGGACCATCAGGACTCATCAACACAAAGGATGGGGGCTAGAGAATATGGCAGAGAGGCGGCATGCATTGGGGTGATGAGGAGAACCCTGGGAAGGGCATGCCATGGCATCTCAGAGGAGCAGCACACCGGGCTGTGTCCCCTAGGCTGATGTTGGAGGGCATTTCCAGGAGGAGGATCTACTGATGGCCAACTCAGGAAGCTGACAATGTGCATTAGGTCTGGGTTTGGGTTCCTTGGGGACCGTGGCGAGAGCAGTTTCAGGGAGGTGGTGGGAGAGAAAGCCCAATGGAAATGGGGTTAAGAAAGACTAGGAGGAATTCAAGACAGAGAGAATAGGGATGCCTGGGTGGCTCAGTCATTGAAACATCTGCCTTCAGCTCAGGTCATGATCCCAGGGTCCTGGGATGGAGCCCCATATCCGGTTCCATGCTCAGCAGGGAGTCTGCTTCTCCCTCTGCCTCTAAGCCTTCCCCTGCTTATGCTCTTGTTCTCTCTCTCAAATAAATAAATAAAATCTTTCAAAGAAAAGAGAGAATAGATGACTATTTTCAGACAACCTTTTCTACTGTGAAGGAGAACAGAAAAAAGGAGCTTTAGTTGGAGGGGAAAAGGTTATGGGTTTTGTTTTGTCTACTTTTTAGGATGGGAGAAAACACAGCATATTGTAGTCCAATGCAAATAATCTGGAGAGTGGAAAAGTCAATGTCAGACAGGAGTTGATGGAAGGGCAGGGTTGCTGGGGCAATCTTCCCATGTCTGCAAGAAGATGGAGTCCAGTGTGTTAACAGAGGGGTCCCCTGAGAAGGGGGATGATGTCATTGGGCTCCCTGTAGGTGGGAGAAAAAAGCAGGACAGACCTTCCCAGACTAGGTCCAAGGCTGTGGTCCTGCTCCATCTGTGAGCATCAGCTCACCTGCATGCTGAGCTCCTGAAGTGGGAGAGGTCACTGGGAAGGTCTTGCAACCATCAGTAGATGCTTCCCAGCCTGACACTACAGAACGCTATCGTGGGATTGTTTCAGGATTGGGGGAAGACTTGCCAAAGAAAGCATATGGGAAACAAGGCATGTGAGTGAATATGTGTGCATGCGCACTCGGACACACACACACACGCGCGCGTGTGCGTGGTGGGTGCCATATTCCAGAAAATGCAAGAGTCTGGAAAAGCCTGCATGAGAGTCCATTGTTAAGGGCTGTATGTTACTTAAAACTAAAAATATCTCTATCCTGTGGTGTCATATTGGACCACCTTAGAAAAAGGTGAAACTTTGAAAAACTTTTTTTTTTTTTTTTGTATTTTAAGTAAACTCTTCGCCATATGTTGGAGCTTGAACTCACAATCCCGAGATCAAGAGTCACATGCTCCACCAACTGAGCCAGCCTGGTGCCCCAAAAGGTAAAACCTTTTAAAAACAGACTTTAAACAGAGAAGCAGGTGAGCTGCTAGGTGGAGGTATGACCATCGGCTAGGTCGAGGGCTGCGTCGGGCTGTTCTGAGCAGGACAAAGAAGACTAACTTAGAGGAATGCTGGGGTCTTCTTGGTCCTCCCTCCCCAGCCAAGAACGAAAAGGTCTTTGTCCTCCCTCTCCCTTTCACTCAATGGGGGAGAGAGGAGTCAGGAGGTTACCTGGGATTTTGTGCAAGTGATAATCAATGGGAGAGATAGGGGGAGTTTACCACCCAAGCTGTGAGTTATTTCTTCATTTTAAAATCCTTAATCTGACATCAAGACAGTGGAGGAAAATAAGAAGTGGGAACCAGACAGGGAGCCTCTGCATTAAATTTGTGGAAGGCAGCTGGGGGCCAGGTGTTCTGGGACTGGCCGTTACAATTGCTGGGACACGGAGAGAGAGGAGGTCCATGTCCACTCAAACCTCCCATCGATGTGGCTGAGACAATGGGGGCATCGCAGGTATAAATGGGACGGGTCAGTGAGGGAAAGTGTGTATCTCTGGGCAGGTCAATTCAAAAGTCCTGTTCAGGAGGAAGTGAACTCCAAGAGGATTTGGGACTATATTTATTCTCTTCCCTATATCATTGGGTTTCTAGAGCAGTACCCAGCAAAGATTTGGGGCTCAAGACATATTTGGTAAATATTTTAAAATAAATAAATGAATGCAGACACGCGTGAACGAGCAGGTGCCCACAGCACACTGCCCGTCTGACTGTGGGAAAGGCGCACAGAGGGGACAGTTAAGTGCTGGCAGTGGTTGGTCTCTCGGACGGAGGCTGTGAAGCATGTACAGAAATGTCTTCTGTTTTTTTTTTTTTTTAAGATTATTTATTTATTTGACACATAGAGAGGGAGAGAGAGAGCTGAGCAAGGAGCGTGATGTGGGGCTCGATCCCAGGACCCTGCAAACATGACCTGAGCTGAAGGCAGTTGCTTAACCGTCTGAGCCACCCAGATGCCCCAATGTCTCCTGTTTTTAAAAAGGAAAGCGGGTATTTTCCATCAAGGGCATAGGCTGTTCTTCTCGATGGCTGATGAAAGTACTCTGTATTTGATTTTAAAACATCACTTAGGTTTTGAGTTGTCTCCTGATCCCCCTCTGAGACATAAACTTGAAATTGCAAATTCGGCTCCCACCCTTGATCTTTATCTGGTTGTCAGGCAAGGAGAATAAAGAACACCCGAGGGGTAGAGTGGCGCCCGAAATGGTTGCTAATTTTCCAGAATTCCATCATTTCACCAGGTGCTTTTCACTTTCCTCATAAGGCCTGCTTCTCTCCTGGAGGAAGTTTGGGGGAGTGTGGGGGAATCATGCGTCTTGTCTTGCTGGAGCACGATGCATTTGTTTTTCCCTTTCATTGAAGGTTTTTCATATTTGAAAATCAGTTCAGATGGACACTGCAATTTGCTAAAATCAATATAATTAGAGAAAAAAATGGATGTACTGAAGAGAGGACAATTCAGGAAACGATTGGACATGATTGAAATGTTTAAGGAGCCTCACTGTCTTCTAAGACTTTGATTTGAACAGGAGTGAAACCCAGACTTTTGTAATGGAAATTTCACTCTAAAGCTCTGACATGCTACTTCCCTGGCAGAGATGATATTTGAAGAAATCTGGATAAGGATTTATGTCCCTTTGAAAGGCTGGTTCATGCTGAGCATCCTGACACCAAAATGTCACGCTCACACCTAATTTCTTCACATTATTAACGTTTGCTTCGAT
Organism: Neomonachus schauinslandi; assembly: GCF_002201575.2. NCBI lineage: Eukaryota > Metazoa > Chordata > Mammalia > Carnivora > Phocidae > Neomonachus > Neomonachus schauinslandi. Next base: position 6,014,203 of record NC_058404.1, on the reverse strand, counting down.
TGCCAGAGTTGGGGTATAAAACTGTTATATTCTTTGGAGTACCAATTTGTTCTTTTAACAGTGTAATTCTCCTAGGTGTTCTTACAAGTCCTTTGTTGTTTTATTAACTGTTTCTTTTCTCAGACACCAAGTTGGAAGGCAGTTTGGGGAACAGTCGGTGTGCACTCGGTATTTGAGAATGGAATATCCTGCATCATACGGATCACAGAGCCCTGCCATCTGCAGCCCAGGACTCGGCTGCACTGGTCTGTGAGGTCCCTCATTTCAGGAGCCTTTGGTTGGCAGCGAGGGGCAAGAGACGTGACGTTCAGCAGCATCTGTGGGTCATGCAAAGAGAAAAATGGCGTGATTTATCAGCGTGTGCTCTTCAAAAGTTTTCATAGGGGGAAACAGGTGAAGAAGTAGGAAGAATCTGGTGTCGGCTTTAAGCCAGGCAGCCCTGGGAGGTGTCCCAGCTTGGCCATGGCTGTGTCACCTTGAGCCTGATACTCTGTACCCACCCACCATGATGCATCTGGAGGGTGGGTGGTGAGGCAGGCTTGCCTGCTGGTGGTTGTGACCACAGATGGAGCACAATGTTTTAAAATGTGTCAAAACAAGGCCAGAGACCGGTGAAGTATGCATTCTCTGTAGTGGGCACTCGGGAAATTTCCTTCCTGACTTTTCACTGCAAGTGTCGACCCACCAGGGACCACAGTGGTCAATGCTCAGACGTCACACTGTAACACTCCTGGAGTCGTAGTTTTAAAATTTAGGTACTTATGAAGATAAGAGATTTATGCATTGAGAGGGACAGAAACTCTGCTGTGGAAAGAATGATATGCAGAGGAATTCAGAGTAACAAGTGCAGCCACATTCTTGCACACACACGCACGCACGCACACACCTCTTGTGACAGGCAGGGTCAGGTACTAGAACCCCTCCCGGTTCAGCCTCCCTGCGTTAACACCCTCGAAGAGCGTGAGGAAGGGGGACGGCCATACCTTCATCCTCGAGTTTCTGCTGGCTCTGTGGCTCCATGACCGCTTCTGGATTCCAAGGCACTTACTGCAATGGGCAGAAACTTCCGAGCATCTACAGTTTCTCAAAGTTGGGATTTGAAGCAAGTGTTTCTCTCAACCTGTTTCAAAGGGGTTGTTGCCTTCCAATACACTTTGTGAAATCCACACAGATAGGTGATTATTAGTGAGGAGGACTTCTTGACTCTATCCGATTTTGGCCCCGTGTTTCCGTACTGGGTGCCACCCTTTTTTTTTTATTTTTTTATTTTAGAGAGAATGGGGTGGGGAGGGGCAAAGGGACAGGGAGAGAGAGAATCTCAAGCAGACTCCCTGCTGAGCATGGAGCCTGACACAGGGCTCGATCTCACAACCCTGAGACCATGACCTGAGCTAAAATCAAGAGTCAGATGCTTCACTGACTGAGCCCCCAGATACCCCTCTTTGAGGGGCCTGTAGTTTCTGCCCACGATTCAGTGGAGGGACCTGGTTTACACCTCAATCATCTTCTGTGTATTTCAGGTCACACTGGAATCGGAAAGAGTCTTTTACTGTGCAGAACATGGTTCTTTGATACTCAATGAGTAATATTAAATCCATTCCATAGGCTCTGTGTTCTAGGATAGTTGTGACAAATGAATACGTCCTTGGAGTTATGTGAGCCCTCCAAGTGCCTGGTACTGTCGGGAAGGAGCAGTGACGAGGCTGGTGATGGTGCTAATGAGGGTCATGTGGGCACCCTGGGCCGTGTGACCGCTCAGGGCCAGGTCCCCTGCTCTGAACATATCTTATTTAACTCTTCCCCAAAAGACGTGTAAAGTTGGTATTCAGTTCATGATCAAAAACTAAACTTAAGAAAAGTTTAGGTCTCACTGCTTATGTGTAGAAAAGACAAAATTTGGACCAAAGTCCAGTGTGTTCCACCTACCTTATTCTCCATCTTCCCCAAAAAACAAGTTCATATAAGCGATGGTTTCCTCCTTCCCATTCCCGCCCGCCACTTCTTCTCCTAACTCTTATTTGCTTCATAATTTTACAACTAGATATTTTAATCTTGCATATGCTCTAATATTAACCATGACGTTGGGATAGTTTAGGCATGAAGCAGTTGTGTTTCTTTGGGTGTGGGTAGGGTGAGTCTGTCTCCCCTAGATCTGTATGTTGAAAACCTAACCCCCCAAGGTGATGGTGTCAGGAGATGGGTCTTGGGAAGTGACGAGGTCATGAAGGTGGAGCCCCCATGATGGGATTTGTGCCCTTATAGGAAGGGACAGGAGAGTGCTCGCTTCCACAGCACATATGCTGAAATCAGAAGGCAACAGAGAAGATTAGCATGGCCCCTGCATAAGGATGATCCTCAAATTTGCAAGATGTTCCATATTTAAAAAAGAAGAAGAAGAGACAGGAGAGGAGTGAACTTGCTTCCTTTCTGTGTCTCCCCACCACGTGGGGACGGAGGGAGAAGACACCATCTATAACCCAGGACATGGTGCTCACCAGATGCCGGATCTGCCTGCACCTCATCTCAGACTTTCAACCTCGCCAAACTGTGGGAACCAGACGTGTGTGGTTTAGGCCCTCTGGTATCTGGGGCTTTGTTCCGGCAGCCTCTGCTCAGTAAGGCAGTGGTGGTAACAGGGCCACTGAATGAAGTCTGCTTCATGGGTAGCTGGGCCTCACCCAGTCCCTAGCACATAGCAGGTGCTTAAGGAATATGGGCTGAATGAACAAATAAAAAGATACGAGAGGATCAGTAACACTCCAGCATCGTAAAGGTGTCCCATTGGCCAGTCGGAGCATGAAGCCAGGTGCAGCGGGTTTGGCAGACATGGGCGTGCTGCCAGGGCCCCACAGGGAAGGACTCCTTGTCCTGGCTGCCAGGCTCCATATCCTGCTCTCAGCCCCTCGGGGCTCAGTGCATCTGCAGGTGCTGCTTTCCTGGGTGCAGGTACCGGGACGTCTGGCTGCAGCCAACCCTGGGGGCAGTGGGGCTGTCCTGGGCTTGCCCCGGGTGGGACTTCTGCTCTCTCCACTCCTGCTTCCCTTCCCCCTCGTCCTCTGCTTAGTTAACACCCTCCCTAGTAATACTACTACTAATACTCTGAGTCGGCTTCCCTGAAGATCCAGCCTGCTGCATCATGTGGCCAAGGACAGTGGGTCATTCTCTTTAGGTGTTATAAACTCCCAGAGCTGCTCTTCAGTGATTGTGCTTAAGGAGCTGTGTGAATAACCACAGTTGAGGACAGTCTTGACATTCTGTTAAAATACGTCCTTAACTAAATAAGAATAGGTTATTGATCATGAGTAGTTTGCATTTGCACAGAAACAAAAAGCAGAAATTTTACTTGCAGCAGGTAAAAACACCAACCCCTAGGCGCTGCTGGGTGTCCTTCTCCAGCACACAACTGAAGTCAATCTCCGTCACGCACTTGGTTTATTTGCTTGTTTTTTTTTTTTTATTTTTTTATTGTTATGTTAATCCCCATACATTACATCATTAGTTTTAGATATAGTGTTCCATGATTCATTGTTTGTGCATAACACCCAGTGCTCCATGTAGAACGTGCCCTCCTCAATACCCACCACCAGGCTAACCCATCCTCCCACCCCCCTCCCCTCTAGAACCCTCAGTGTGTTTCTCAGAGTCCATCGTCTCTCATGGTTCGTCTACCCCTCTGATTTCCCCCCCTTCATTCTTCTCCTCCTGCTGTCTTCTTTTTTTTTCTTCCTTAACACATATTGCATTATTTGTTTCAGAGGTACAGATCTGAGATTCAACAGTCTTGCACAATTCACAGCACTTACCAGAGCACATAACCTCCCCAGTGTCTATCACCCAGCCCCCCCATCCCTCCCACCCCCACCACTGCAGCAACCCTCAGTTTGTTTCCTGAGATTAAGAATTCCTCATATCAGTGAGGTCATATGATACATGTCTTTCTCTGTTTGACTTATTTCGCTCAGCATAATACCCTCCAATTCCATCCACGTCATTGCAAATGGCAACATCTCATTCCTTTTGATGGCTGCATAATATTCCTTGTATATATATACCACCTCTTCTTTATCCATTCATCTGTCGAGGGACATCTTGGCTCTTTCCACAGTTTGGCTATTGTGGACATAGCTGCTATAAACATCGGGGTGCACGTACCCTTTCAGATCCCTACTTTTGTATCTTTGGGGTAAATACCCAGTAGTGCAATTGCTCGGTTGTATGGTAGCTCTATTTTCAACTTTTTTTTTTTTTTTTAAGATTTTATTTTATTTTATTTTATTTTTTTATTCTTATGTTAATCCCTATACATTACATCATTAGTTTTAGATGAAGTGTTCCATGATTCATTGTTTGTGCATAACACCCAGTGCTCCATGCAGAATGTGCCCTCCTCAATACCCACCACCAGGCTAACCCATCCTCCCACCCCCCTCCCCTCTAGAACCCTCAGTTTGTTTTTCAGAGTCCATCGTCTCTCATGGTTCGTCTACCCCTCCGATTTCCCCCGCTTCATTCTTCCCCTCCCGCTACCTTCTTCTTTTTTTTTTTTTCTTAACATATATTGCATTATTTGTTTCACAGGTACAGATCTGAGATTCAACAGTCTTGCACAATTCACAGCGCTTACCAGAGCACATAACCTCCCCAGTGTCTATCACCCAGTCACCCCATCCTTCCCACCCCACCCCCCACTCCAGCAACCCTCAGTTTGTTTCCTGAGATTAAGAATTCCTCATATCAGTGAGATCATATGATACATGTCTTTCTCTGTTTGACTTATTTCACTCAACATAATACCCTCCAGTTCCATCCACGTCGTTGCAAATGGCAAGATCTCATTCCTTTTGCTGGCTGCATAATATTCCATTGTATATATATACCACATCTTCTTTAGCCATTCATCTGTTGATGGACATCTTGGCTCTTTCCACAGTTTGGCTATTGTGGACATTGCTGCTATAAACATCGGGGTGCACGTACCCCTTCGGATCCCTACTTTTGTATCTTTGGGGTAAATACCCAGTAGTGCAATTGCTGGATCATAGGGTAGCTCTATTTTCAACTTTTTGAGGAACCCCCATACAGTTTTCCAGAGTGGCTGCACCAGCTTGCATTCCCACCAACAGTGTAGGAGGGTTCCCCTTTCACCGCATCCCCGCCAACATCTGTCATTTCCTGACTTGTTAATTTTAGCCGTTCTGACTGGTGTGAGGTGATATCTCATTGAGGTTTTGATTTGGATTTCCCTGATGCCGAGCGATATTGAGCACTTTTTCATGTGTCTGTTGGCCATTTGGATGTCTTCTTTGGAAAAATGTCTGTAACAAAAGAAAGAACAAGAATCATATGATCCTCTCAATAGATGCAGAAAAAGCTTTTGACAAAGTACAGCATCCTTTCTTGATCAAAACTCTTCAGAGTATAGGGATCGAGGGTACATACCTCAATATCATAAAAGCCATCTATGAAAAACCTACAGCGAATATCATTCTCAATGGGGAAAAACTGAGAGCTTTCCCCCTAAGGTCAGGAACGCGGCAGGGATGTCCACTATCACCACTGCTATTCAACATAGTATTGGAAGTCCTAGCCGCAGCAATCAGACAACAAAAAGAAATCAAAGGCATCCAAATTGGCAAAGAAGAAGTCAAACTCTCACTCTTTGCAGATGATATGATACT
>NC_058404.1:5961503-5998525 GCF_002201575.2 Neomonachus schauinslandi | reverse complement strand
TGCACCTCATTAATAGCCTTTTTGATTTCTACTTGATTGGATTTTAGCTCTTTTACTTCTCCAGAAAGGGTTTCTCTAATAACTTCCATGCTTTTTTCAAGCCCAGTTAGTGTCTTTAAAGTGATGATTCTGAACTCTAGATCTGACACCATACTAATGTCTGTATTGAGAAGGTCCCTGGCAGTCGGTACTACCTCTTGTTCTTTTTGTTGAGGTGATTTTTTCTGTCTTGTCCTTTTGTGCAGAGGAGAATAGATTAATGAGAGAACAAAATGCTAACAGGTTAACAACGTTCCCAGAAAATATACTCTAAACAAATCAGAAAAGACCTGAAGCAGTGGGAAAAGAAATGGAAAGTGAGAAAAAAGAAAAAGAAAAAGATAAAGATAAAAACAAACAAAAACAGAACAAAACAAAACAAAACAAAAACAGAATGTGATCAAATATGATCAGACTGGTATATAGATCAGTGCCACACCCTAGATTTTGGGTGTATTTTGGTCTGTGAGAAGAAAGTGCCTCCCAAAATTTTAAAGAAAGAAAAACTTATATGTGTACAAAGATAAGGGTTGATATGTTGAAGGGATGGAATATGAGTATAAAGATGGAAATTATAAGAAATTTTCTAAAGGAATTGATAAGAAGTTGTTTGAAAAAAGAAAGAAGAGCATTTAAAAAAAGGGAAAAAAAAGGGAGAGAATGTGATCAAGCAGGGGAGTAGAAAAAAAAAACATACACTAGAAATTTAGGGTATATTTTGATCTGTTAGAAGAAACTATCTCAAAATTTTAAAGAGAGAACAACTTATATATATATGCCAAAAATTCGGGTAACTACTATGAAGGGATAGAATATGACTCTAAAAATGAAAAATAAAAATGTTTTTTTAAAAAAGGGATTGATAAGATGTTGGTTGGAAAAGGGAAAAAGAAAAATTCAAAAAAAGAAAAAAGACAGTTAAAAAAAATAATTAACTTTGAAAGACTAAAGAATCATGGTAAAAAAGCCATGAATTCTATATGCAGTATTCCCCTAGGCTGGAGTTCTGCCGTTGTTATTGATCGGTAAACTTGGTCTTGGCTGGCTGTTATCGCTGATCTTCTGGGGGAGGGGCCTGTTGCTGTGGTTCCCAAATGTCTTTGCCGGAGGCGGAATTGTCCTGCCCTTGCCGGTCTGGGCTAAGTAATCTGCTAGTGTTTGCTCTCCGCAGCTTTTGTTCCTTGCAAGCTTTCCGTACTGCTTTGGAGGCAGAGAGTGAAAATGGCGGCCTCCCAATCTCTGCCCCGGAGGAGCCGAGAACTCGGGGCCCCGTTCCTCAGTTAGCCCCCAGAGAAAAGCAGTCAGTCAGTCCCATCTCCCTGGTCTCTGGCCGCACTCCATGCTCACCCGGCCTGTGACCGCGCGTTTCTATCTCTGGCACCCGACCCCGTGTGGAGTCTCCAAACCTAGCAGATCCCTGTGGTGAGCTCCCACACCTCTCCTCCCAGGGGAAAAAGGTGAGTCTCACCGGATCTGCCGCTTGTTGGGTCCCTGCTGGAGGAGCAGTGGCCCGACTGTGCCGCGGTCATGGTTTATGGCAACCCCGAGCTGCAAGCCCAGTCCTTGGTTCCGTCTCTGTAGCTGGCTTCCCCACTCTGATACCTGGGAGCTCTGCTGCACTCAGGCACCCCCGGTCTTTCTGTGACCCCGAGGGTCCCGAGACCACACTGTGCCACGAAGATTCCACCCCCCGCTTAGCCACCTCAGTGACGTCCCTCAGCAGAGCCGACTTCTAAATGTTCCGATTTTGTGCTCCGCGGCTCTATCACTTGCTAGAAGTGGCTGACAGAGGCCCCTCCCCCGCCGTCTATCCTCCCGTATATCGCCTCGGATTCACTTCTTCGCACATCCTACCTTCCAGAAATTGGTCGCTTTTCTGTTCAGAGTTGTTGCTCTTCTTTTCTTCTATCTCCTGTTGAGTTTGTAGGTGTTCAGAATGGTTTGATCCCTATCCAGCTGAATTCCTGAGAGGAGATGAAATCCAGGTCTCCTACTCCTCTGCCATCTTGTTCTGCCCCCCTATTTGCTTGTTTTATTTAGGGTGTGATACTCTGCTTACACTTAGCTCAATGTCCTCCAAACCCCACGGCTATGGCACTACACATAAAGGCTGATGGGTTGTGTTCCTTTTTGTCCTAGGACACCCAACTCTTCGTTTAACCCAGTTCCATGTTCGTAACATAACAGAATGGAAAGTGGCATTTCTGGCATCGACTGTATTCATCTTCTCAGTAGAAATGATGTTCTGTCTCCTTCCAGAGCTTATTCATCTGTTTTTTCTCTCTCTTCTCTCTGCTCTTTCCTTCTCTACTCAGACTGAGAATCACAGTGACACTGTGACATTTGTGTGTGCAGTACACATCACTGTCCTGTAAAGGTGGGGACCGATCTGTTTCACACCTCCTGGCACGGCAAGCAGCTTGTAACTGGCCACTGGTAACGTTTCCATGAACAGAAAGTGCAGGTGTTATGGTGGGCACATGTTGGACCATCTGCCCATTGGATTCAGAGTCCCTGTTCCCAGGTTGCGACTCCTACGTCTTTCTGTATGAATCAGAATAAGCCTTCCCTTCAGGGCTGCTGTGTGCCTGGGAGGACATGGCTTGGCCACTGGGCTGTGCTTTGGTGTGAATTAGAAAACATCATTATCCTCTTTAGGTCAGAGATACCCAGCCTTAGCACTATGGACATTTGGGCCAGATGATTCTTTGTTATGCGGGGTTGCCCTGTGTAAGTTGTTTATAACAACATTCCTGGCATCTACTCACCAGATGCCAGTAGCATCCACCCCCTGCTGTGACAATCAAAAATGTGTTCAGATAGTGTGGATATCCCCCAGGGAGCAAAATCGCTATCTGTGAGAACCAGACTTAGGTGAATGCAGTTGCATGCAAGAGTATACAGACTATAGAAGAGAGTGGGCTGGCTTTCCACCTCCCACCTCCACCCCCCGCTGCTGCCTTGGCCAGGTGCATTTGTGCAGTGCACAATCTCTGCAACTGTAAATAGTGGTCCTGCTGGTTCCCATATGTTTCTGTGTCCTGGCTAAATGTCTTCCATTGGCTTCTCGGAGACATCCCTGGATCCCTTTGGCTTCTTCTAGCTTGTGTTGTTACATTTATTTATAAGCAAACAAGTACCGTCCTCTTCTTCTGACTCCATTCCTTCTGGTTCATCAGAGGTTTTGAAAAGGGCTTTCCTGTCTATGTTAGCACAAGTAGCTACTGTCTCTCTTTTGGAACCGTGTGCAAGTGTGAAAGTGTATGATTTGGAAGGTGTTATCTGTATTCAACACTCATCAAATCTCTTGTTAACGGGGCTTTGCCTCTTTCTCTGACTTTTTACTTTTGGACAAAACACATCTTGGATGCCAAATATCATATTTGTTTCCTTACAGGAAGGTGGTAACATCATTCCCTTATTAGCACCATTTGATCTCTGACAAGTGATAAAGACACGACATGAAAATATATAATTTCTCATAACTGGGAGAGACTTAAATTAGTACATACGAGACAGGGACAGATAGATTAAGGGCATTTGCTAATTGATTGAAAAGCATGTTATATTTAGGATAGTGTTTCCTAAACTATCAGAAATGGTGGTGTAAAGTAATTTCATCTTAAAAACTGCCACTTTAAAATAACAAAAATAGGGGCGCCTGGGTGGCTCAGTCAGTTAAGCGTCTGCCTTTGGCTCAGTTCATGATCCCAGAGTCCTGGGATCGAGTCCCACAATGGGCTCCTTATTCAGTAGGGGGTCTGCTTCTCTCTTTCCCTGTGCCCCTCCCCCTGCTTGTGCTTGCGTGCTCTCTCTCTGACAAATAAATAAATAAAATCTTTAAAAAAATAACAAAAATAAAATCATACGTTAAGTAACAGGGATAATACTTTCAATTGCTTTCTGTCATTAAAAGGGGCGGTGCTGACTGCAGTCTCTCTCTGGTCTGTAACCAAGCTGCCAGGTGGATGGTCACATGGCAGGTCAGATTCCCCGGATATCAGTGTGCTTTCTTTCTTCTTATTTCTATGGAATGAAAGATCCTAACTCATGATTTTAGGTGGTCAGGAAGGGCAGCGACTGTTGGGTGGCTTTGTGATGCAGTTTGGGGTCTTGTATCAAACATGGCCCCAGAAGTTGTAGAGCATTTTCTTACCCAAGCAAGACTGTGAGACACGACATGATGGAGACTGTATCTCCCTCCAGAGCTCGAGGAATGTCTCCACTGCGCCATGGCAGGGAAGGAATCCCACAATCATGTTGCAGCTATATTTGGGCCTCCAAAATGTATTTTCATATTCAGTTATCACCTTGGGATGGGATTTCAGAAGATGTCACGTAGTGTCCCCATTGCTCCAAGGAGAGAAGAAAACAGGAAAGGTCCTTCAGGATTGGCCCACGCCTGGAGCCTCCAGCTACACGGGCCTCCTCCCTGGTCCTCCAGCAACGAGGTTCTGCTCTCATCTGCCTGTTGGCCCTTGCTTTATTTCCTAACTCCCTGCAGGACCAGCTCTTTCCATCTTTGGTTCTTGCCCCAGATGTCACCTCCCCAGAGAGGCCATTCCTTCCTGGCCATTCTGTAAAGCTCTTGCTCGGCTGCTCTGTGCTCTTGATCCTGTTTATTTCCTTCACAGAATCTATTGCAATCTGCAGCTGTTTCCTTGTTTGTTGTGTTTTCTCCCTGGAAGGTGAAATCCAGGAGCAGGTATTGACCCTACAGCTCCTGTCCCGGTCCTGGGGACATGGGAGATGCTCAGCAGACAGGACTGGGCCCCTCGGTGGCCTTCTCTGCCACAGACTGTGCCCCCCAACTCCTGTGAATGCATTTAGATTGTGGTCTCTTGTTTGCCTTTTTGTCAGATGGAAAACTAACTTTAGATGGACACCATTATTTTGCACTTCTTTCTGGAAAATAAATGGACTGGTTTATCCGAGAGCTTACTGTACTTTCTTTGAATATGATAGGAGGGTTTCCACAGTTTTCAGTCCTTTAGAAAAAGTTCACAACTGTGAATCCAATGGGAAAAAATGGGGCAAATGGAGCATTGGTGCATTAAAGTCCAATTTTCAGATAATCATGATCTATTATTTTATTCTCCCTTTTTCAACTGTTTGTAGGAAATCACACTTTTGGATGAAATGGTCCCAACACACAGTTTCAAATCCTATGTCCCCACAAAAGTACTGTTCAAGTTGTTATGGATGAAACTGTCTTTCACCCCCACAAACTTGTATTTTGAAGCCCTCACCCCCAGTGTGATAGTATTTGGAGGTGAGGCCTTTACAGAGGTAATTAAGGTTAGGTGAGGTCCTAACTGTGGGACCCTAATCTCATAGGACTGGTGTCTACAGAAGAAGAGACACCAGAGAGATCTCTCCACATTCACACTCAGAGAACAGGCCATGTGAGGACATAAGAAGGTGGCCATCCTCAGGCCAAGGAGAGAGGTTGCGCCAGAAATCAGTCCTGGTGGCACCTTGAGCTTGGACTTCTCACTTCCAGAATGGTGAGGAAATACATTTGTGTTGTTGAAGCTAGAATGTGGTATGTTGTTCGGGCAGCTGCAGCAGAGGACTCCAACAATGTATGTGTAATTTCGAACTTTAGAATTCAGCGTACCATTCTCCATGTTAGTTTTGTTCTTTATTTCAATGAATGGACTTTGAACCACTCCTCTGTTTTTAATTTGGGGATAATGCATCATCAAATACTAAAAACCTCAACCCCAGCAAACGTCAATAAGAACAAGTCACTTGATTTGAAAATACCTTGGACAGGATGCATTGCGAGTTATCAACAGAAATTCAGCTGATTCAAACTGAGCGTTATGTGTGACCTTCAGGAATATAATGATTATTAAGAAATGAGATTTCTGCGAAACTACAGTTGATGCTAACGTTTCAAATTTTTGAAATAGATGCAAAAAATGTCTCATTGCTTTTTCCTTTGAAATGTAAATTCATTGAAAACCACATGATGGGGTTCACATTATAAAAAATGTATGTAGATCTTCCTTTTCTTCCAAATTTTATGTTTGGGAGATGGAGCCTTCTCATGGTTGGGGTTGGTGGTCCAACAGGATTGTAAAGATCCCCTGTAACCTGTACTGAGTCTACTAAGTTGCATTTACAACAGAGGGACATACCCTGGGCTTTAATTTTGAAGACCCTGGGGTGAAGGGATTGCACTGGGTGGTTTCTGTTTGCCCTACTGGAGCACATCGTCTCTTCCTGACCCTGGTCTGTGCCCCAGGGTGCTGACTTCCATGGGCTGCAGCAAGAGCATCCTTGCCCTCTGGCCTTGGGCAGGTTCAGGTGAGGGGGAGCACGAGGGGCAATCAGAGAAGAGCAGGATGAATAATGGCCTTTCCTTTGAAGGTATCCACATCTTAATTCCCAGAACCTGCAGATATATTGCCTTATGGGGTAAAGGGACTTTGCAAAGATGATTAAGCTAAGGTTTGCAGGTGGGGAGATTATCATGATGTAATCAAAGGGTCCTATAAGAGAGAGTCAGGAGGGTCAGTGTTAGATGTGGTGATGTGACGATGAATCGGAGACCAGAGTAACAGGGCCGGGAGTCAGGGAAGACAGGTCACCTCTAGAAACTGGAAGTAGCAAGGAACACATTCTCCCTAGAGTTTTCAGGAGGAACCATTTCTACAGATGCCTAGATTTTAGTCCCATAAGACTCATTTGGGACTTCTGACCTTCAGAACTTGGAGAAAATTGTGTTGTCTCAAGCCACTACTTTTTTTTTTTTTTATATTTTGTTACAGCAGCAATAGGAGACTAATACAGAAGCAGAAAATTGAGATTAGGGAATTCATTACCCCCATCCCCACCCCAGCCCCCTCCTGGATGTTTTCCATGTGCTGGACAAGTCCTCTGCTCTCCCCTCAGCTTTGTCTCCTTAAGTTCTGGTGCTTCCCTTCAGGCCCTGGGTGAGGGGCACTCTACAGCCTGCCGACCCTATAAATATTCCTCTTATTAAATTCCCTCGTTTTATGGGGTTTGAATTTTCCATGTTTCCTGCTGAGCTGCTGACTGATACAGGGCCTAACAATGAGGAAGACAGGAGACATCAAATCCTGTTGATGTATTTGTCCCTCCGCCACTCGTCCCGGCCCCCACTTTAGGTTACTTAGTCCAAGACCGAGACCTTTCACTTAGCCCCACTTTAGGTTCCCATCCATACATTTTCCTCCTGGGTGGTGTGAGAGGGGACACACAGTAGGGTCCTGGATTCCAATCCATCCACAACTCGATGACCTCCGGGCATTTTGTCATTTAATGTGCAAGGGCTGTACCTGGCCATGGTTACTTTTCAGCACACTATTTTATTAGTATTTTGTGACTTGAGTATTTGTGAGAAGAAACACATTGAAGGGAAGAGAACTCTATTCTGTGTGAATAAGATGTGGTTTTTTTGCCCCTTTTTCCTCCCTCAGTTGAGTGTCAGTTGGTCACAGAATTCCTTGCTGGATTAGGAAGAGCTCAGTGTGCAGCACATGGTGATCCTCAGTCTGGGTTTGTGGGGCAGACGAGAGGCACTGGTCAGTGAACCAGATGTTGAACTGGGGGACAGTGAGGGTCACAAGGCAGGCTCTGCAGTGTGAGTCAGGAGGGACTGGGCTGCTCCCATGATGTGACCTCAGGAGGCTGAACATGCCTGCCTTATTCTCACCCCATGGGCCCCCATCACCATGGTGTCTGGGCACAGGTGAGCTTGAGGCAGGCAGGGTTTCCTACAATACAGGAGCAACTTCGAGGGGGCTGATCTCCTCTGGTCTGTCGCCCAGCTGCACTCACAATGGGAACTTCTCAGTCACTGCTATAAAGGAACATGAGCAGTCAAAATAGGGGTCTAATGCTCTTCAGATTTCCTCCTTAACACCATGGTTTAATTCATTCATTTTTTAAAGGATTTATTCATTTATTTTAGAGAGAGTGAGTGAGGTGGGGGAGGGAGGGGCAGAGGGAGAGGAAGAGAGAGGATCTCTAGCAGACTCTGCACTGAGCGAGGGCTTGACAAGAGGCTCGATCTCACTACCCTGAGATCATGACCTGAGCTGAAATCAAGAGCCAGTGCTTAACCGACTGAGCCACCGAGGTGTCCCTCATTCTTTCCTTATAGACTTCAGGATTATTATACCCCCACATCTCCTAAAACTGGAGTATGGCAATTTTTAATTCCACATCTCCCTTGTTCTCTGCAGATCAGCTTTAGTTAATTCCTTGTGCTAGGTCCTTCACGTTCTTCACGACTATTCTCTTTGTGCATTCACAGCTGCTTCCTTGAAGGGGGGATGAGGTCTGCATAAGTGTCATGCACAGTAGTTAGCAAAGCACCTAAATTGCATTATTTTGCAATGCCCTGGGATCTGAGAATCCTGGATAAATACTGGCCACCTGGCCCCTTACCAAACAAACAAACATCTTCTCCTTTTCCTTTGCTACATATTGCTCTGGATCTTTGACTCTCCTCCCCTTCTTTCCTAATTATTTTACCTTGGAATGTGGCTTTTAAAAATACATCTCCTGGCTTCTCAAACATTCTGTATTAATTTTCTGCTAAGTCCTGTAACTTGAAGGCAGCACATCACTCTTTCCCTCACTAAGACTTTGCTGACATCTTCTTTCTGTCCTTCACTCTGAAGTTTGCTCTGTAAGGTACTTCTGGTTCCAATGCTTAATGCCAAGTTGCTTGGAAGTCATTTTTGAAAATTTACCATTTTGCTGAAAACATATTTCTTTAGTGAAGTCTCCAGTGACAGATGGTCCATTTCAATTTTGTTCTGCCCACAGAGAATCCCTATAGTGATAGAAAAGAAATGTGTACCTTTGTAAGGCGCTCTTTTGGTGGGCTTAGGGCTTGGCTTCTTTGCTTATCTTCTCTTGCTGGAGGTATTTTAGACAACCACCGTGTCCTGTGGAACTGTGCTTTGCATAGCGCTTCGCCCACTGTCAGCATTGTGAGTTAAAATGTGATAATGAAGCGGAGGTTTTTAAAGTTCCAGATAGCTTAAGGAGTGTGGAGTCAACCATATGTGCTGACTGTCCAATTTGAGCGTGTGTGTGTGTGTGTGTGTGCACACTCATGTCACTTTCAGTGTTCTGAGATGGATGACATTTTCACCTGGGGTAGGTTTCATGATTTAGATAGAATCACACATACTTTCTTTAAACTCTTTTGCCCAAATTTTGTTGGAAATCTCGGAAGGGTGATTTCCAATAGAGAATCATGGTACCTCAGGAAGATGTATTTTCACATTTTCTTTAGCAGTAGGACAGCTATAAATTCATATACACAGTTTGTTGGGAAACTGTAGAAATTCTTCAAATTTTGTTTCTGAAAGAAGGGAGAGCTAGAGATAGTAAGAAGGAGCAGGAGGAAAACAATAAATGTACTTCTTTCGAGAAGATTAAACCCTCCATATTAGCAGCGGGACTCAGAGTGGACAGAAGCCAGCTTGCAGAAAGGAGCAACACATTTATTCTCAATTTGCCACTGCTCCTTTTTCCACCTGGAAGACCGTTCCATCATCATTAGAGCAGATAAAATCCAATTGTTTGAGACTAGAGAGCCCATGTAAATATTTCCAGGATACATAGTTTTCTTGATGCCTTTACAAGATTGGCATAACCAATCTCTTTTCTTCTGGAGTTTTACAAATGGGCTCTGGGAAAAGTTGAGCTGTATATGAAGGAAGTGGCCTTGAGGAAGGGATGGGTACCTGTCACTAGGGATCCTATCACCACCACAGCTTCTGTCCCTCATATTTTCCATGGGGAAAATCCCCAGTGGGTTGGCCCAGCTGCCATTGTCCTCCTGATTCCTTGCTTCTTCTTTCATCTTCAGTGGGCTCCTGTGCTCATTTCTGGGGTTTCTTGGTATCTTAAATGTTTTTTTACAGACTCTGTGTACTCCTCTGAAACTGTATGACAAAAACGTGTGTGTATGTGTATATGCATGCAGTCTCCTGGGGAAGAGACTCAAATATTTTTATTATGTTGTCAAAGGATCCTGGGACCCAAGGAGGGTTAAGAATTACTTCTTTTTAGACCTGTTCAGCTTGGTTTCTCTCAATGAAATTAGATTAATACTTCATATAGCCTAATAATGTGAATATGAATTGCAAACTCAAAAGGCCTCAGCAGCCAGGCAGCCAAAGCAAAGAGCTAAAGAAGGTGATAGGCAAGACAGTAGGGAATGGTGGGGCCTGAGGTCACTTTGAGAGAGGTGGCCAATTATAAAGGCATTCCAATTCAATTTAAGACATTTATGTTCCACTCAACAAATAAAAACTGCTGGCTGACTACGGTCCATGGGCACTGAACCATTTATGATAACTTTTATGCTTTATGATAACTTTTATGCTTTATGATAACTTCTGCTTGTCAAGAGCAAGAAAGAGAGATTGCTTTCTTATTTTTATTTTCTGTTTATCTGTTAGAAATGAGGGTTCAATGACAGGTAGATGGTCAAGGATTTGATGATGGCCAACACCCTCAAACAGTGTATTGACATGATTTACAAGGATGAGGTACCCTCAAAGTATTTTGTTGAATCTAGAACACAGCAGAGAATTGCTGGCATGGTCTATTAGCCAGGCTGGCATATCTGGCCTGGACCTGCCTCCCCAGCTTTCCGTGGGGGCTATTCTCATCTTTCACTGAGCTCCAGACTTTCCTTCTCCCCACCTGCACCTTGTCTTTTTCTTGTCAGAGTCTTTGTTTATGTTCTTTTCCTCACCTGCTAAACTTTTACCCTCGCTCTCCTGGCTGACTGCTGTTCATCACCAAGGATGGTTCCAGCTTCCAGGTGAGACTTTTCCGGTTTTGGGTTGTAGAGTATCGTAGTCTTAATTTTGCAGCATGTACAATATAAATACAGTTAGTATGTTTTTAAAAGTATTGCTTTGCTCTCTAGACTGTGAGCTCCATGAGGGCAGGGATCATGCAAATCATTTTACTGCTGTGCCTCCAGGACAGTGTCTGGCACACAGTCGGTACTCAGTATACATTCCTGCATGAACGGCTGAGTGAGTGAATGAGAGTATCAATGAGTAGGGGTGAATAGGGACCTGGCAGACCAGCTGACCTCTGGAATGGGGACTTGCCGAGGGCAAACCCTTGGTGTGGGCACCATATCTCAAGGTCTAATGCTCAATTTTGTAGGTCCCTAAACCTGAGGAGTATATCTGTGACAACTCTGTGACTGATTGACCGCAGGTGGAAACCAAGGTTTAAACCAGATTGCTGACTTTTGAATTAATAAAATGGCGCTGCTACGTGGTCAGAATGTGTAGGTCAGTCCACTCAGTGTCCTTCCTCATTAGACATGGGTCAACGTGGAAGACAGTGGCCACTGGGAGAGTTCTGAGAGAACATGGAAGAGGAGTGAGGCTCAGTGTAGACCCCTGGTACCACTATGCAAGGACCACAGTGGCCACAGCAATGGAAAGGTTCATGGCGATTGGACAGACCAATGGGGATGTCCTTCCTTTAACAAAATTGGAAACAGCCTGACAAGTTATTTTTCTCCTGGTTGACCTTTTATCTACATTCCATGCTAACTACAGTCTAAAGAGTAGTGTTGTCTTTCGTCAGAAAAAATAAAAAAGGACACTGTCATTCAACAAATACTAGGCAACCATGTACGTTATCAAGCCTTTATTTGATGGCTAGATCTGCCTTTTCTGCTTTTGACCTAGGAGACACAGTGACTTTTAAAGTGATTTCTGCAGATGGCTGATCTAATCTAATGTGAATTGATTTCAATAAACTCTCAGAGGGTGAATTTACCTTGAACTGCTGATCCTTATCCTTGTGTAGTAAGTAACTTACTAATGATTGCTAAACAATTGTTGATTGAAGACACACTGTTTGAAAGACATTATGCTATTATGACTTGCTATTTACAACATTCCTAGGTAAATGAGGATGGAGAAATACAGGCTGTGTTATATTTAATTTTGGCTTGCTTAAGTTATTTTGAGATAAATTTTCTAGTAGATATAAAAACACCTGCAAACAAGTCACAGCTCATAATAGAAGAGATAGAGACAGAATAAATGTTCAAGGAAGCAAATCTACATTCTTTTAAAACTGATACAGTACTAACCATCAACATCTCATATAGCTACTGTTAAAGACTATTCGTTTATCTCTTTAGCTCACTTAAAAAGATCTTGGATTTTTTTTTTTTTTGCTTCTAGGTTTGGGGAGCAGCATAAAATTGATAGCCCTTAGAGTAACCTTATTGATTTTTTGTCTGAGACCCCATTTGTGCAACCAAAATGCTGCTATGTTCACCAGGATGAGGGGGTGGAAGTATCATTCATATTTAGAATCTTAAAAAATGCAATTATGGGAGAAATTGGCATGTGTGGATTCTTTCTTCTTTACTAAACTCTTAGAGCATAAGAGCATGATCCTCAAAGCAGGGGAGTGTGACTATATTATGCTATTTATATGCATTGGTGAGGCTCTAATAGATGCTCAGTCTCTTGCTTCAAGGACACTGGCTTCACAAAGCCGGTGGAGACTACAGCTCACAAATTTGGTGTGTAAGACAATGCACAGCAGACCTGCTGCTTGTAGGTAACTGCCTTTGCTATCGCATAATGAAAGGGTAAATGGATATTGGATAGGTATAACCAATAAGTATTTGCTGTAGTTCTCCTTCTACATTTCATGTCCTTTTCGACCGGTCATATGATGCCAGGCTAAAAATTTGACAAGTCAAAATCCAAATGACTTGTTTTTACAAATGACAAAATATCTGATTTAGTTAATTAGCAGCCAGCAGAATAATGTTCCCCTCCAAGATATCAAGTCTTAATCCTTTCAAGCTGTAAATATTATATTGTTTGCAGAAAGCATTTTTTTGCAGATGTGACTAAATTAAAGGTTTTGAGATGGGCCATGACATATTTCCTTACAAGAAAGAGGCAGAGGAGAATCGACACACACAGAGGAGAAGGTGGTCTGAAGATGGAATAAAGAATTGGAAGTGTTGGTGACCTTGAAGACTGGGGTGACATGGCCATAAGCCTAAGAATATGGTGACCACTAGAAATCAGAAGACACAGGGGATGGGTTTTCCCTCTGCAGGTGGTATAGCTCCTTGATGCTGATTTAGGACTTTTGACCTCCAGAACTGTTAGTGAGCACATCTGTGTCATTCAAAATCATTTAAAACCACATGCAGTAATTTGTTCCCAGTACAATTAGGATTCAACATATTGACTGCTTTGGCATTTGTGATCTTAAAAATGTATCATAAGTTAATAGGAAAACTGGGGTTCCATTTTCTTCTCTGCTACTAACAACTAGCTTACTTCCTGCCTCTAATCACCTATTTTTCAGATAAGAGTGCACAAAGTCAGACAAGTTAAAAGTCTTGCCATAATCTTTTTTAGGGTCAGTTTTTTTTTTCCCCCCAAAGAGGCATTTGTTGTATTATTCACGAGATGTTTTCCTATGCACATTTCTTCTTTAAGATGTTATATTCTTGGCTTTTCCTGACAACATGAAGGCTTGCTTGTTCCATATTCCTTGACATAATATTCAGTTCTAGTATATGTGCTGCTAAAGTGAGCACATCACAACATTCATTTCTGATTTTATGTCTGTTTAACCAAAAGAACCATACAATACACAGAAACCTAGGAATATAGCTATAAGAATTAAATTACCATGGAGGATTGCCCCGATGATTTTCACAAAAATGTAAGATCAACATGCTTTGGAGTTGTTTCAGTGGTTTGTTTGGAGATACATCCTCTCACACACCCATGATGACAAGGTCTTTCTTATCATTTAAAATAACAATATGAATTTCAGCTTCCAATAGGCAATTTTGGTTTCTCACAAAGGTAAGAAAGAGAAGTATGAAAAACACACATACAAAAAAAAGAAAAAAAAAACCAAAGTAGGGCACACCAAGAGTAAATCCCTTCAAGGAACTTGTGTTTCTTACTTAAGATGAGGTATAGTAGACAATGAAAGTGCCAAATTGTCATAGCAAATCCTTTAAAACTTTATATTCCACCATGGTTCCTCAGTAGTGACTCACATAATAGTTCTAGAGAGGCTTTAAATCAACTTCCGTTCTGATGATACAGAATTGTTACATTTTTAAGACCCTACAGCTGACAATAAAAGGGCAAGTGATGACAATTTTCCAAAATGGAGGTAGACCCCTAGAGAGCTCTAGGTGGACAGGTATAGTCCATACACATTGGCAATTAGCAGTATGGAAATAGTACTTACAGAACTTATGTGTTATACAAAATACAACTTTTAGTTGCCTATGTATTGACTTCCTTTCAAGTATTCTTGACTTTTAGATTGAAGTTCTTACATATTACACGGCTTCTAGCTACCCAACCTGGTTGCTGGGTTTGGGGGGATATATTTTTAGTTCTTATGAAAATAAGTATGATGATATACTTTAGTGATGATTTCATCATTAAATTACATATTAGCTCATGGATAATTTTAAGCCTTCCATTGAAGACAGTTGGCATAATAATCATTACAAGATGATAATATGTGCTTTTATTAGCAAGTGAAATGTGCCACTGTGGTGAAATGACTGTTGGTAGACATATCTAGGGTTCATATTTCTGACTTAGAAGTGATTCATCATTGACTCTCTGAGGAACCATTATATTCTACCATCACATCCCAGAGGAGTAACTGAATACAATTGCATTTAGGAAAATTTATTTAAATGTCTGTTTTTAGTAGGATATTATGATATGTATTTTTGATTTTGATATTATTTAGATGAGTTTGCTTATTTTGAATTTGTGGCAGTGGTCAGGCTACCAGGGATTAAGAAGCTAGTATATATTATTTTTCATTTTCTAATACTATAGCATGTCTCTAAACCTTTCTAAATATTTTAAATTTCCAGTCATTCAATTAATTCGTGCTTAAATATTAAATGACTTTGAGAGGCCTTTGCACATGGCTCATTCATTCAACTGAGTCTAAGCTTCTATCCTGAATTTGTGTTATTTTATACTCTATTACTCTCCAGCTGAATTTGACTTACTATACTATATCTTCATTAAATACCATATATCTGCAAAGCAGACCTCAAAACACTTATATAACAATGAAAGACATGAAAAACTGATTAAAGTTCATGAAATCACTACTCATTTACACTTGAGTTGCTTTATGAAGATTATCTAATACAAGAAGAATCTACTTACTAAAAATTCCTCATTCTGAAGTTATACATATATGTATGAACTCATCAAATGATCTTGAGTCTCAGATATTAGACCAGTGTTTAGATTTCCATTTCATATATTGATAGGTGCAATATGCTGCTTCCTGCAATATTAGCCCATCTATCAATAATACTGCTAATGGTGGAGAATTATTTGTAAGTTAAACTATATTATAAAATATTCTCCATCAGTGTTTTCCCCTCAAGACTAGTATTAAAAAAAGTCCAAGTAAACATTTCAATGAAAACAACATGGGGTGGTTGTTCAAACTACAGATGAAAATTAAAAATTCAAGTAAATTCTTCTAAAATATATTAAAGATGACATCCTTGCCCTGGGAATTGCAGTACCGGTAACATGATCTCAGATCCTTGGAATAAATTAGTCTTCCCAAAGGCAGAGAAATGATAAGTTCTTAGAAGAAAAGAAAGTAAATCCCTTACCTTCCCTATCATTCTGTATGGTAGCCAAAGTATATAGATTTGTAAGGTTGTTTAAAAATAAGATGAAATGAATGTTTAGGGCTGTGGTGAAATAAATACATCACTAGTCATTTCCATGTATAGCTTAGATTGCTCAGTTTTATGAGATAATTGGGATAGGTTGCTTCAAAACTTCAGAGCAACTGAAAGGACTTAACTGAGGGCATAATATATCTTTGGGTTTCATGTTAGTGGGCCTTTGGACAGAGAATGTAGAGTATTAAATTAGTTTCATTGCCTTACTGATTCTGATTGATAGGTGGGTGTAGAATCTCATGAATGTATGTGGCTAACAGATGTTATTCAAGCTGTCTGTGGCATCAGGCACAGATGGGCTGGATATGTAGCTTGCCAACAAGACAATAGATGGACTTTGTCTTGAAGACTCTATTCTCATGGACTAGAGAAGTACAGTTGGCCAACAAATGTCTGAAACCATCCAAAATAAATACTTGATGTTTAACATTGGAGTTAAGAATTAAATTCAACAAGTGTCGCCTGAGCACCTGCTAAGGGTTTTAGGCATGGTACGTGGCATGTTTTCAAGCTTTTTTATGACTCATAGGCATGTGTGCAAGTAACTATAACACAGTACAGAATACAAGGTCTGACATAAAGATAAGGACAACATTTGTCTGGAAAGGAAAAATGTTATGAGCAGGCTTTATGGAGGAGGATAAATCTAATGGGGGCCTCGAGCTGTGGTGGTATTTATGGAGCAACTCTAGTGATGACATGTTAGAGGAGAGGAACCTGGGAAATGAAAAACAGAGGCAGGAATGGTTGAGTGTGTTCAAATTGGAACCTGAATTGTTTAGATAGCTTTTGAATAAATAAGAGCATGAAACAGATAAAGGGTATTTGGCCCAGATTATGGAAACCATTTAATGCAAGTCTAAGAATTTGGTTGTATACATAGAGAGGATGCATCAGGGATTTTTGAGCAGGAAAGTGTGATTAGTGTGGTGTTTTAGGGAGATACTTGGGTGGCAATATGGAGGAGGTTTGAAGCAAGCAGATTTGAGGCAGAGATACTACATATAAGATTGTAAAGCTGTTGTACTGGCTTAGGGTGGCAGCAATGAAGGCATGAGTTTGGAGAGTGGTCTTGGAAAAATTTCTTTAAAAAGAAGGTCATAATAAACTCCTAGAAACATATTACCTACCAAGGCTTAACCAGGAGGAAATAGAAAATTTGAACAGACTGATTGCCAGCAATGAAATTGCATCAGTAATCAAAAAACTCCCAACAACCAAAAGTCCAGGACCAGAAGGCTTCATAGGCTAATTGTACCAGACATATATTTATTGATTGATTGATTTTGAGAAAGAGAGAGATAGAGCACAAGTGAGAGGGAGAGAAAGAATCTTAAGCAGACTCCACGCTTAGCACAGAGCCCAATGTGGGGTTCGATCTCACGACCCTGAGATCATGACCTGAGCTGAAGTCAAGGTTCAGATGCTTAACCAACTGAGCCACCCAGGTGTCCCTCTACCAAACATTTAAAGAAGAGTTACTACCTATTCTTCTCAAACTATTCCAAAAAATACAAGTGGAAGGTCAGTTTCCAAATTCATTCTATGATACCAGTATCACTCTGACACTAAAACCAGATGAAGACACCACAAGAAAAGAGAATTACAGGCCAATATCTCTGATGAACATAGATTCAAAAATCCTCAACAAAATATGAGCAAACCAAATCCAACAATACATTTAAAAAATCATATACCACCGTAAGTAGGATTTATTCCTGGGATGCAAGGGTGGTTCAATATTCACAAATCAAACAATGTGATACTTCACATCAATATGAGAAAGGATAAAAACCATATGATCATCTCAGCAGATACAGAGAAAGCATTTGATCAAGTACAACATCCGTTCATGATAAAAAACCCTCAACAAAGTAGGTCTAGAGAGAACATACCTCAACATAATAAAGACTTATGGAAAAAACCCACAGCTAACATCATATTCAATGGTGAAAAACTGAGAGCTTTTTCCCTAAGGTTGGGAACAAGACAAGGATGTCCACTCTCATGCTTTTATTTAACATAGTACTGGAAGTCCTAACCACAGCAATCAGAAAACAAAAAGAAATAAAAAGTGTCCAAATTGGCAAGGAAGAAGTACAACTTTCAATATTTGCAGATGATATGATACTTTGTATAGAAAATCCTGAAGACTCCACCAAAAAGCTGCTAGAAAACTGATAAATGAATTCAGTAAAGTCACAGGATAAAAAAATCAATGTACAGAAATCTGCTGTATTCCTATACATGAACAATGAAGCAACAGAAAGTGAAATTAAGAAAACAATCCATTTACAATTGCAACAAAAACAATAAAGTATCTGGGAATAAACTTAAATAAAGAGGCAAAAGGCTTTACTCTGAAAACTAAAACATGGATGAAAGAAACTGAGGATAACACAAAGAAATTGAAAGACATTCCATGCTCACGGGTTGGAAGAAAAATATTGTTAAAATGTCTATGCTAGTCAAAGCAATCTGAAGATTTAATGCAATCCCTTTCAAAATACCAACAACATTTTTTTTTTCACAGAGCTAGAACAAACAATCCTAAAGTTTGTATGGTTTAATGCAATCCCTTTCAAAATACCAACAACATTTTTTTTTTTCACAGAGCTAGAACAAACAATCCTAAAGTTTGTATGGAACCACAAAAGACCCTGGATAGTCAAAACAATCTTGAAAAAGAAAAACAAAACTAGAGGTATCATGATTCCAGACTTCAAGTTATATTTCAAAGCTGTAGTAATCAAAACAGTATGGTACTAGCATAAAAATAGATAGATGAATGGAACAGAATAGAAAACCCAGAAATGAACCCACAATTACATGGTCAATTACTCTTTGACAAAGGAGGAAAGAAAATACAATACAGTCTCTTCAACAAGTGGTGTTGGGAAAACTGGGCAGCTACATGTAAAAAGAATGAAACTGGACCACTTTCTTACACCATGCACAAAAATAAACTCAAAATGGATTAAAGAACTAAATGTGAGACCTGAAACCGTAAAAATCCTATAAGAGAGCATAGACAGTAATTTCTCTGACATTGGCTGTGGAAACATTTTTCTGGATATGTCTCCTGAGGCAAGAGAAATAAGCAAAATTAAGTTACTGGGACAACATCAAGATGAAAAGCTTCTGCACAGCAAAGGAAACAATAAACAAAAAAAAGGCAACCTATGGAATGGGAGAAGATACTTGTAAATGGCATATACAATAAAGGGTCAGTATCAAAAATATATAAAAAATTGATACAACTTAACACCCAAAAAACAAATAATCCAATTGAAAAATAGGCAGAAGACAGGAACAGACATTTCTCCAAAGAAGACCTACAGATGGCCAAAAGACAAATGAAAAGATGCTCAACATCACTTACCAACAGGGGAATGCAAATCAAAACTACAATGAGATATCACCTCACACCTGTCAGAATGGCTAAAATCAACAACACAAGAAACAACAGGTGTTGGCGAGGATGTGGAGAAAGGTGGAACCCTCTTACACCATTGGTGGGAATGTAAACTGGTGCAGCCACTCTGGAAAACAGTATGGAGTTTCCTCAAAAAGTTAAAAATAGAACTATCCTATGATCCAGCAATCACACTACTAGGTATTTACCCAAAGAATACGAAAACACTAATTCAGAAGGATATATGCACTCCTTTGTTTATAGCAGCATTATTTACAATAGCTAAACTGTGGAAGCAGCCCCAGTATCCATTAACTGATAAATGGATAAAGATGCGATGTGTGTGTGTGTGTATGTGTATATATATATACATATATCACCACACAATGGAGTATTATTCAGCCATAGAAAAGAATGAAATCTTGCCACTTGCAATGACATTGATGGAGCTAGAGAGTATAATGCTAAGCAAAATAAGTCAGAGAAAGACAAATACCATATGATTTTACTCATATGTGGAATTTAAGAAACAAAAAAATGAGCAAGGGGAAAAAAAGAGAGACAAACGAAGAACCAGACTCTTAACTACAGAAAACACAGTGATGGTTACCAGAGTGGGGGTGGGGTGGGGATGAAGGAGTGCATCTGTCATTATGAGCACCCAGTGATGTATGGAAGTACTGAATCACTAGATTGTACACCTGAAACTAACATTACACTGTATGTTAACTATACTAGAATTAAAAACTTAATTTAAAAAAAAAAAAGGAGGGGCGCCTGGGTGGCTCAGTCGGTTAAGTGACTGCCTTCGGCTCAGGTCATGATCCCAGGGTCCTGGGATCGAGCCCCACATCGGGCTCCCTGCTCCGCGGGAAGCCTGCTTCTCCCTCTCCCATTCACCTGCTTGTATTCCCTCTCTCGCTGTGTCTCTCTCTGTCAAATAAATAAACAAAATCTTTAAAAAAAAAAAAAAGGAGATCATGGGGCACCTGGGTGGCTCAGTTGATTAAGCATCTACCTTTGGCTCAGGTCATGATCCCGGGGTCCTGGGATCAAGCCCCTAGTCAAGTTCCTTGGTCCTGGAGTCTGCTTCTCCCTCTCCCCCTCCCCCACCCCCACCCACGCTCTCTCTCTCTCTCTCTCTCTCTCAAATAAATAAATATATAAATCTTTAAAAAGGGGGTGATCATAAGTAAAACCATTTACTGTGACTAAGGATTAAAAATGTTAACTCAGGAGATACTGGAGCAAAGCAGAAAATGTCCATCTTTTTGCACACATATTTGTTCAATAAGAAAAGCTTAACTGAGCTTAACATATTTATAGGAAAGGCAAGTGTTACAGGGAGAAGAATTGGTCATATAAGGACATATTTAAAATTTAGGGTTCTTTGATTTGAAAATGTGATAGAGGATATTATTTAAACCTTATATCTTCAGTTTTTACATAATTGCTAGAATTTCTGAGTTCTACAACCATGTGGTAGTCCTTGAAGGGTGGAAAATATAATCCCAGGAAACACTGATGGAAAGTCTTGTTGTTGAAGGGACAGTAAATGTATGGAACTTGTTTTCTTGGGTTGTCATGCCCTTGGGGATGCTTTTCCTCTCTCTCTTCCCTTCCCCAGATCTGCAAAGCAAGGAGGTTATTAAATAGATGACATTTCTGTGCATAGGGGATGAAGAGGTTCTTAAAAGGCAGGGTTTGGGAGTTTGGGATCTTGAAGATGAGGAAGGTTGGGGTGGCCTCTCTGGACATGGGATAGCAGAGAGAGGGTGGGGGGAGGACGAGAGGGGAGGGAGAGGGAGAGGTTTGCTCAAGGGATTAAGATTTCTGTACTTCAGTGGTGAGAGAATCCATTTAAGCATACCTGAACTGAACAACTCAAATATTTGTCCAGAATGTCAGAGAAGTTGTGTATTTCTTCTTTGGATAGGAATGTGAGGGTCCTAAATGCATGGACTACTGTTATGTTTCCTGAAATTAGGTCTATTAAGACTCAACTCCAGTTTCAGTGCCCCGAGATGTGTTCCTATACATTATTACCTTTTTTTTTTTTAAATTGGAGCTTAGGCAGTAGACTACTTATAACTGTCCTATTGAACTTTCATTAGCAATGCATATGTGGCTTGCTAGCAATGTCAACCTGTACAAGTTACTTACACTCGGTGATTGAGTTTATTATCTATGAAATGGGGACAATAGATTACCCATGTCATAGTGTTATTAGAGTATTAATGAGATAATCCACGTAAAGTCCTTAGCTCAGTGCCTGCAACTAAATAAGCTCTAAATAAATATTTTTTTTTATTTTTTTTATTTTTTAAAGATTTTATTTATTTGAGAGAGAGAGAATGAGAGACAGAGAGCATGAGAGGGGGGAGGGTCAGAGGGAGAAGCAGACTCCCTGTCGAGCAGAGAGCCGATGCGGGACTCGATCCCGGGACTCCAGGATCATGACCTGAGCTGAAGGCAGTCGCTTAACCAACTGAGCCACCCAGGCGTCCGCTCTAAATAAATATTATTGAAAAGTGGTTCTAGGGGTGGCGTCAGCTCCATGGCTGAATAAGATGGCCCTTGTCCCTGTCTCCTCCTTAACA
The DNA here is from genome assembly GCF_002201575.2 of Neomonachus schauinslandi. NCBI lineage: Eukaryota > Metazoa > Chordata > Mammalia > Carnivora > Phocidae > Neomonachus > Neomonachus schauinslandi. The sequence continues at coordinate 5,976,699 of NC_058404.1, read as the reverse complement.
ACACTTTGGCATCCCTCCGTGAGCAAACCCAGCCCTGTAGCCAAGGCAGGTGTAGGAACCTCGCCCCTGTGCACGGGGTCACAGGCAGACAGAATGTGGTCCCGCCTGTGGACTCTGGTGGCCAGTGAAATAGTTCCAGCCCCTCTTGACCATGGTCTGAGATCCCCTGGAGAACACTGTCTCAGAAAATCACCCACAGACGAGAAAGCCTTTGTGCAAGTCCAGGTTTCCGGTGGAGATGTTCTAGCAACAACACTGGAACAAACAAATATGAGTTTGGACGCACTGGAGAGGGTAAAAGGGCCAGTTTGACCACCCATGTCACCCCTCTACCAAGGCAGCACAGCTCAGAGAGGCTCCTCACCCATACCCCCTCAAGCCCCCATCCTGTGGCCAGCTCCCTGTGCATGTTCCCGATGGCAGCAGCAAGAACTAGTGAGCAGATACAGAAAGCCAGCTTGAATCTGTGGGCCAGGGAGAGACCGCACACTTGAGCTTTAGTGCCACCCTCTGGAAAACAGTGGTGTTTTGTAGGATCAGCCTGGTGTGTTGTAGGATCCAGAGAGGACGTGCAAGCTTAAGAATTCTGCCACAAAAGGGAGAAAGAAGTGTGGAGCAGGTATATCTATAGATGGTCTGAGAAGACATGTAAATAGTCAGTGGGTCATGAAAATGTGCTCAACATCACTCATCATCAGGGAAATGCAAACCAAAACCATAGTGAGGTATCAGCTCACTATGACTCTGTTGAAGAGGTATCTCACTCTTGTGCTTATTGCAGCATTATTCACAGTAGTGAAGACATAGGAACAACCTAAGTGTCCATCGTGGGTGAATGGATAAAAAAAATGTGATATATATGCATAACATATTATGCATATATATCATTATATATACATATATTTATATATATGATGGGATATTACTCAGCCTTTAGAAAGAAGGAAATCTTGCCATCTGTGACAACATAGGTGGACCTTGACAGCATTGTGCTAAGTGAAATAATTCAGACAGAAGAAGGCAAATACTGTATGATCTCACTTATACATGGAATCTAAGAAAAGCTAAACTAATGGAAATGGAAAGTAGAATTGTGGTCACTATGAGCTGAGCAGGGGGAAATGTGGAGATGCTGGTCAAAGGGTATGAATTTCCAGTTGTAAGATGCATAAGTTCTGGGGATCTGATGTACAACATGGTGATTATAGTCAACAAGACCCTATTACGTACTTGAAAGTTGCTAAGAGAGTAGATCTTAAATGTTCTTACCACAGAAGAGAAATGGTAGTTCAGTGAAGACATGGTGGTATTAACTAACACTAATGTGGGAATCGTTTTGCAATATATATGTGTATCAAGTCATTACATTGTACATCTTACACTCACACACTGTTATAGGTCCATTATATCTCAGTAAAGACAGAAATAAACACACCCATATTGTTATCTGCCATTACGATTATTATCATCTGTGTTTTCCATGACAAGATCAGGGATGAAATCAAATTCATTTGTTAGCATAATTGTTTGAACCTCAGAGTCACAAAACAAATGTTTCTTAATGATCAGTTGCACAAATCTAGGTAATATAGTAAGCATTTTAGCAGCAAAATACCTTGCTGTTCACTTTCTCCCTTGAGTGCTTGGCCAGGTGCAGAAGTAACCATAGAGTATTTTAGAGCAATTTTACAGCCAGAGATATTTAATAGATGATCATCTCTATTGACTTTGGAATTAAAGATTCTACTGAGTTGTCACACAAAGCTATTGTGGTCATGTGCATTGAAAAAATGGTGTGGAAAAGGAAAAGAAATATCCTAAGCTGCATTCGAGGAATAGGATGTATTCTTCTTTTTTTTTAAAGATTTTATTTATTTATTTGAGAGAGAGAATGAGATAGAGAGAGCATGAGAGGGGGGAGGGTCAGAGGAAGAAGCAGACTCCCTGCTGAGCAGGGAGCCCGATGCAGGACTCGATCCCAAGACTCCAGGATCATGACCTGAGCCGAAGGCAGTCGCTTAACCAACTGAACCACCCAGGCGCCCAGGATGTATTCTTTTATAATATCCACATTATAGCAGGTTTATTATTTGAATGTAAATTCAAAGCCAATGTCCTTATATGCTGTGCGTTCGAATTTTAAGGGAAAGAATACTATTCTCAAGTGTATCATGAAATGGCATTACATTTCCCACCCACCAGCTTGTGTTGATTGAATAGTCAGAAATGCTCAGGTGCAACCTCTTGAAAATGAGGCAGAAGTGAAGACAGAACTACATTAGGCTCATTGTTGTTAGAGAAGTTGAAGAAAAATAAACTTGTTTTTCTAGTAGCATGTAACTTTGAGGATTTCTGATGCAATGTTAAAAAAGCCAATCATGTTAAAACTGTAGGCAATATTAAGAGCTTTAAGAATAGTCACATCTGGCCAGTCAAGGAAAACAAGAATACAGTTCTTTCTCCCATTAATGGCATAATGAATTCAGAACAATTCTTTGCAATTTCCCCCAAACTTAGATGGTGATAGTATTTTCTGTTTCATACTTATTTCATTACAGATTAGTTGGAAAGTCTCTTCTTTACAAATTTCTCTTAGATTTATTCTCTTCTCTCCATGCTTGCTTCTACCATTCAAGCTATGCTTTTTTATTTTTTTCAAATTTGAATTATTTTAGTGGCCTCCTAACTGTTCTTCCACTTTGAGTGTGATCTGGATGATTCTCATCATAGTTTCTGTAACAAAAATATCTTAGGCTCAGAAACAGTGGACACTTGTTTCTCATGGTTCTGGAGGCTGGGGAGTCCAAGGTCAAGGTGCAGGCAGATTCGGTGTCTGGTGAGAGCTTCCTGCCTCATAGACAGTGCCTTCTCACTGTGTCCTCACAGAATGGAAGGGGAGGGAGCTCTGTAGGGTCTCTTCTACAAGGGCACTAATCCATCCCATTATGAGGGCCACACCCTCATAACCTGATCACCTCCCCAAGGCTCACCTCCTGACACCAGCACATTGGGGGTTAGGCATCAACATGTGGATCCAGGGTGGGGAGTGGGGCACAGACACTCAGTCTGCAGCCCTGTTGCTGGGCTAATGTCTTTCCAAGGCTACTCTTGTCCTGTCACATTCCTGCTCAAGAATCCATTATTACTTCCTTTTTGGGGTTCTACTTCATTCAGTAAGTAACTGTTCACATTTTCATGCTCAGAAATCCAGTTCCATCCCATGCATCTAATGTAATTTCTACCACTCACCGGGTTTATTATCATTCACTGGGGAACCCCGTCTTGCAGACATCTCCTCCCCTCTCTGGACCATGCCCCACCTCTCCTTTCTGCTTTGATGATGTCACCAGCTCCATCCCCTCTCTGCCCTTGGCCGCCTCCATCTAACTAGATCTACTCCACGCTTCAAGGCCTTCTTGTTGCAAGCTTGGCCGTGACCCACAAACTGGGATCAGCTCCCCCATTTTACAAAAAAGGAGAAGTCTCTTTTCAAGATATTGACCCCATACTCCACTCTGGCCCACCAATTTCTTCTTCTGAATTTGTATTTTCATCCTTATACCTTCCAAAGCAGTGCTTATTTGGTTTTTTGATTAAAAAAAAGATGGTCCTTGCTGGCAACTCGATTTGCATAAATTGGTGTGACAGATGCACTTTATATTGTTGTATAAAGCCCTGGAGTGCTTCTCGCCAGGCAATTCCTACAGGCCTGGATCCTGGCCAACATCCGAAGAAGCATAATGAACTGATAAAAATAGAAGTGGATTGCAGAAGATGATAACAAGCACACAGAAAGACCATTTCTCATGCATTTTGGGGGGTAGTGTAGTAGCAAGGTGCTGGCCAAGGATCAGTGTCGATTATATGGTAATGCTTGGAAATTTCTGAAGTACAGGTTTTTTTTTTTTCCTTCAAATGAGTCAAAGGAAAGATTGTCGGGGGATTGGAAGAGCTACGCTCTCAAAGTTTAGGGCAGGAGAAAATTAGTGCATGCCCACCAGTGGGTGTGAATAAATGAATGAGTATTGACATGCATTTTGTTGGAATAATCGTCTTTGAAACAAGTTGTTCACAAAATGCAAGACGTTTCATTGAGAGGGGTTGGTAGCTTAGAGGTGTGAGTTCTTGCTTTTGGTGGTGATTGCTTGCTGGCCAAGATACCACTTTCCTAAATTGAAAGAAGCCTGTGGGATCATGCATTTTACAGCTGGGCAGACTGAGTTTAGGATGCTGTGTGAAGCTTAGGCTCTTTGTTTTGTCTCTGGGATGCATGCCACTGATTGAGAGGGTCGAGCAAGTTCCAAGCTGGAGGCCAAGCTGAGAGGCCACCTGAGGCCCTGCAGCCTCTTCTTGCTGTGACGGGGCCTGCTTTGTTCTGAGCCATTAAACTCTTTCAGTTAGCTTTGGATCCTGTTTACAGCACACAATCAAATGCCCATCTGATGGTCTGAATCATAACCATCGTTCAGTTTTCACACAGAATTAGCCAAGTTCTAAGGTAATTGAAAGAGAGCACCTGCCCAAAAGTGGTGCCTTTAATTTTTTAAGTTGAATTCTGGTTGTTCCAGTCATTTGGGGGGGGGGGGACAGTATTTATTCTACCTCTATCTTGATTGGTGTTCAATAGCACTCCTGTGTTTTCTTCTAATCCAGGGCACATTGGATGGAAAGGATTCGCTGAATGCCTAGCAGTCTTCTGAGAGCAGGTGTCTGAAAGATAAACTGAAGCATACTATAAACTTTAGGAGTTTCTTTGAGCAGAAATTGATCCGAATCAGGCAGCATCTAATCCAGCAGATAGAAAGGAGCTCCGAGGTGCTGTGCACAATGAAAGCCTTTTACAGGCAGAAGGGAGCAGAACAAGGAAGTCATCCTGGCAGAAAGTAGGTTGGTTCTCACAAGGTCACTTTCCTTCAGGGGACAGCAGGGGACCATCCGGCAGAATGCTGACCAGGAGGTTCCTGATGGGCTGGTTTAAGGATCCACTTCTGGGAGAGCCAAAGCTGTAATTAAGTCTCAGTTTGGTGAGTTTGGCAAATGAACATAAGCAACTCCATTTTGGGCGGTTTGTCTTGTTTTTCACAATTCCCCGCTTTTGATGAGCCTGTCAGCCTGACTGGGAGATGTTATCAAAGGGTAGGGTGCGAGCACCACTCCTAGCTGCCACCGTGGGTTCGTGCAGATTTTTTGCGGAAGCTCTTTGTGGTGGTGACAGCTCACCGTGTCAGGTTCACGTGATTTAACTCGGTCAATCTCTTTGCTCCTTTGCTGATATTCTAGTTTTAGGGGGATTATTCACTTGGTGGTTAGTGGCTGTGAACATGCACTCAAAGGTTTTGAGAGGCTACAGTGCACCGTGAGAACTATGATTATTATAAACAGGGTGATTCCTCATGTCAGGAGTGCACTTCGAAGCCACAGTGAATCGCTTTCATGAGCCAACTGGAGTGTTTAGTGATCTTCTGTAGCTGAGTCTCAACTTCTCCACAAGTATCAATCCAAGTGCAGCAGGGGGTGTTGGCCATAGGACAAACATCTCCTTGCTCAGCTAAAAGGCAATCAAGCTCTCTCCTATTATCAGGAACAACATTGGCCAGACTCTAGGGACATTTTTTGGACAGCGATTGCTTTAAGCAGCAGATTCTGCAGTATCTTCAGGAGTTACGGAGAGCTTCCTGATCCCAGCCTCATTTGCACTTACTTACTCCTAGCCAGGACAATAGGGATCTGCCAATTTTAAATCATGAATGCCTTCTCATAATTTCCAGTTGAGTCTGTGGCTTGGGACTGGAGAGGAGACAGCTATGGAAGCCAGTAAAATTTAAAGGTCTGTAGCCTGCAAAGGTGGTTTTATTCTGGTTCCTGTCTCGATCAGGATCCACAAATCCAGCACCTGGAGAAATGACTTTGGTAAGAATTCTCACCATTTGCCGGCTTCTTGCCAGTTTTCCCAGGGTCCCGTCTACAGGCTCTGGAGGGAGTGTCCCAGCAGGTGTCATCCTGGTCCCCAGAAACTGTAGAAGAGGAGACATAATTTCCCCTCTCCCCTTCATGGCGATGCTTGGCTCACACTGCTTTTTCCCCATGGCACCTCCTAAATGGATAAGGTTATCCGTTAAAAGTTCTTCACTGTGGCCACTTGTAATTCAGGTTTATCTTTGGTAAGATTAAACGGCTTGTTCAGGGGTGCCTGGGTGGCTCAGTCGTTAAGCGTCTGCCTTCGGCTCAGGTCGTGATCCCGGGGTCCTGGGATCGAGCCCCCCATAGGGCTCCCTGCTCCGCGGAAAGCCTGCTTCTCCCTCTCCCACTCCCCCTGCTTGTGTTCCCTCTCTCGCTGTGTCTCTATCAAATAAATAAATAAAATCTTTAAAAAAAAAAAAAAAAGATTAAACGGCTTGATCAGCCTTGACACAAAATTTTATTCTAAGTTGGACCTGGTCCATTTCCAAGTCCAGCCTGGTCCGTTTCTAAGGAGCACCGAGCTCGGTTTCCAAGTCGGATCCAGTCCAGTTTCTAGGTCGGACCCGACCCGGAAAAAGAAACTCTCAAATAAAGTCTGAACCTCCTAATGCAAAAACTGCGGATCCAAGCAGGACCCATCTGGCACCTCCTGAGGTGGTGGGAAAGCAGAGAGCTCGTGGGACTCACAGGTACCTTCCCTTGGTTGCTTGTCTCTTCTTCTGTGCTCTCTTCTGGCACCAGGGCTGTTAAAAGATAAACTGAGGCACACTGAACATTTTAAGTTTATTTGAGAACAATTGATTCAAATTGGACAGCATCCAATCTAGCAGGTAGAAGGGAGCTCCAAGGAGGGGGGAGGGGGACAAGGAAGAGATACCAGATGAAAAAGTGGGTTGGTTCTCACGAAGTCCCTTTCCTTCAGGGGATGGCAGGGGACCATCCGGCAGATTACCTGACTAGTGCTGACCAGGAGGTTACCGATGGGCTGGTTTAAGGGTCCACCTCTGGGAGAGTGTTCTTAACAGGGGCTAGTGATTGTATTTCTTTGTGGGGAAATCTGAAGTTGAAAACATGAGCTGCCACTCTAACGTGGGGATTTGAATGGTGCCAGCGCACACAAGTCTGGAAACAGGCCACGCCCTTGCCATTTCGTTCTGGTTCTGTGCCCTTCTCTGTTATCCCTGCAGGTGTGGTCTCCCCAGTAAGACGTACTTTAGCAGCCAGAAGACCCAGGTTCCTATTGAGACCCTGGCCCCTAATAGCTGTGTGGCCAGGAGCAACTTAACTCTTTGTACCTCAATTTTAGTACCTCCTAGGCTTGTTATAGTAAGTCAGGTGGTTGATGAGATTAGAGCATCTTCAGTGGGTAATCCGTGGAGACGTGAGGCATCTCAGCCAGAGGCAAGAACCCTGAGCAGTGAGGGGCCAGTTCCTTAGCACGTTAGGGGTGACGCTCACTGTCTGAGCAAATGTTTTCTTCTCCCTAGATTGTCATCTTTTCATTTGGATAAAAAGTACATTTTCTAAAATGAAATATTCCCTTTCTTACCTTTTTCTTCGTCCTTGTTTTCCGCCTTCCTCCTTCCTCTTTCTTTCTTTTTTTTTTTTGTGGGGAGTGTGTGTGAAGGTTTTTGGGTCCTCATAGGAAGACACTGATTCAAACAAAATTAGGTTACAGTTTTCTTAAAATTTGGTAATCATATTTATTCATTTGTTTCATTTCTAATTAATTTTTAACTTTAACATATTCTAAACCTATGGAAAATAATAAAACAGACATCTGATCTAGGTTTTAGCAAATCATTTGATTATATTTGCCTTGATGTCTTTATGAAAAGATGCAAGAGTTTAGAGACAGCGAGAGTCACAGACCTACACCCCATTCCTGCCTTCCTTTTCCCCACGCACCCTCTCTACGAAAGCGGTCTGCGTCCTTCCCATGCAGGGTTTTGAATTCTGGTAACAAATGTATGTCTCTACAAAATAAAAGTGTTATCCTTTGTCTTGGAAGTTTATATTCATTCTTACTACATCTTCAGTTTGCTTTTTCTCTCTCAATAGTAGACTCATTAAAACACATGTATCTAGTTCATTACTATTTACTATTAATCAACATTCCATTTTATGACCATTCCAGGACTTATCACCTATTTCTTGATGGACCTTTAAAGGTTATTTCCAGGTTTCTGCAACTGTCACTGTATGTATCTATGGTAAATTTTCTTGTATATATGTGTATGTGATAACTTCGCTGGGCTATATGCCTGGGAGTGGAGTTGGTTGGATCCAGTGGCTTTGTGTTCCTACCTCTATCTGCTCATTAAAGTGGCTGCACCAATTCATGGTCCTGCTGACAGTGTGGAAGTGTTGCTTGGAACCCCTTATCCTTGTCCACCTGTGGTATTATTCAGCTTTGGTGTGCTTGTCAAACTTTTCACTGTGGTTAATTTGTATTTCCTCAATTACTCATAATTTGATAGTAATTTGACCATGTTTTCATATTTATACTGGCGATTCAGATTTCATCTTCCATGAATTGCCTATTTTATCCTTTGTTCATGTTTTCTACTATATTTTTTTCTGTTTAAAAATATTTACAGGAATTTAAATGATCTCTGCACTGATCTTTTGTCAGTCATATGCATTATGAATATCTTCTCCCCATCTGGTTCACATTGTTTTGTGATGCTTGTAATGTATTCTATCATACATATTTTCTTTTTAATTTCAATGTGGCTAAGATTTTCCTTTATGATTTGCTGTTTTGCTTTTGTGTCTTATTTAAGCATTCTCTTCCTACCTTGATATCATAAATATATTCTCCTCTATTTTTATTCTAGGGTTTTCTCCTTTAGACCTTTATCGATATAGGTCTCATGTTGTGTATGGTCTAAAAAAATCTGAGTGGCTCAGTTGGTTAGGCGTCCAACTCTCATAATCCCAGGGTCCTGAGATCGAGCCCCACATCGGGCTGCTGGCTCAGCGGGGAGCCTGCTTCTCTCTGCCTCCCACCCTGCTCATGCTCTCTCTCTCTCTCTCTCTGTATCTCTGTGTCTCAAATGAATAAATAAAATCTTAAAAAAAAATAAACCTTGCTGAATTCTCATGCCCCTCTGTTATATATACCCAGTTCCTATATGTATGTTCAGTTAATTTTTGATGCTCTGGTTCCATTTGTCTATTTGCCCTTACTGTTTTTGTTAATGTAATTTTACAATTAATTTTGACAACTGGAAGAATAATTCTCAGCTCACTTTTATTCTGGGTATGTACTCTGTTTACCGAGGGAATTACAAAACTGTGAGTTCCAAAGAAATAATAATGTACTTGCCTTAGTGGGGCTTTTTTTTTTTTTTTTTTTTTTTGAGTTCCTGCATCGTCTGTGTACATTCTTTGTACGAATGGCTTTTTTCACACATCTTTGCCCAAGGCTGGAACTGTTTCACCTCTAGAATGAATTTCATTTGTCTGTGAATTTTGTAGCTAACAACTGTAGTACTATTTGTTCAATTGCAAAAGGTGTCAAAATGGCCTCTGGCAGTGCTTTATTATTATCTTTAAATGTAGACAGACTGTCTTGAAATCCCAGGAAAGCAATAATTTTAGACAGTTTGGGGGTTCCTGCTTCTTAGACTCCTTCACAATGACTGGAATAGGTACCAAGGGCAAACCATGTCTTGAAATAGATATGATTATGGAGGCTGTCCTAGGTATTCATAGGGGTCAATCGTTTGAATACAAAAATGTTTCCTAATTTATTTCTTTTGAATGTAAAAATAAATAGAAACATTTTTGTTGTAAATAGAGGTTTTTTTGTTTGTTTGTTTACAGGTGGTTTAAGATCCACTTCATGTGGCAAACACAGGGATTCGCCGCATAGGGAGAAGTTGGGTCTTCATATTCGGAGATAGGAGTGGAGGGAGGCCCAGCGATATGGGACGCACGAGGACGCTGCGCACTCTGTCTTCTGTTTCGTCTTCTGTCTCCTGTCCTTCGCAGTGAAAGTGTAATTAGCTAAAGCAGAGAAAAGCACAGTGAATGTTCCCTCATTACATTTATGTTTTCAGCTCACTCCCCACTGCTACTTTGTAGGCTTCTCGCGGTCTTAAGTGTCCAGACTCTCTGCCTCCTCCCCTTGACACACCTCCATGCGCTCTGTCGCCTCCCCCAGGGCCCTGAGTCTAGGATTTTGGTTAGCTCACCTGACGGGTTAAGTGAAACTCTCCCGGGTGTCCTGACTAAGAACGTCTGAGGCAGCAGTGCTGGTTAGGGGAGAGGGGCGCCGCCGGGGCTGAGGGTACTGCACACACTGGTCATCCAGCAGGTAGCCGCCTGTGAGCTCCGTGCCATCTGCTGGTTCTCTAGTGGGTAAGGTGGGTGCTCCTTTTATATATTTCAGCTCATTTTTTTTTTTTTTAATAAACAAACAGTGCCAGATGTTGGAGATGCTTCCCTCCGGTTTGCTCACCTATTAGTTGATACAGACGTGCATTTTCATAATTCAACAGCTATTCAGCGAACACCTACTATAAGTCAAGAGTTTGCTAAGTGTTGTGGATTCAGTGTTGAATAATAATTCAAAATATTGAATTAAACAGATATGGTCCCTGCTGTGATGGAGCTGATGATCTAATCAGGGTGAGAAGTGTTGATCCATGAACACATGCACACACACACTGATAAGATTGTGAAGGGAAAGAACAGGGTACAGTGGGGGAGGTAAGGGGGGCAGGGGGAACTTTTTTTTTTTTTGGAACTTTGTGTTTTTAAGATTTTATTTTTTTATTTACTTGAGAGAGCGGGGAGGGAAGGGAGAAGCAGAGGGAGAGGGACAAGCAGACTCTGCCCTGAGTGCTGAGTGTGGAGCCCAACTCGGGGCTTGATCCCAAGACCCTGAGATCATGACCTGAGCTGAAATCAAGAGTCATACACTCAACTGACTGAGCCACCCAGAGTCCCCATCAGAGGGAACTTTCTGGAGGACAGAGCCCTGGCTGAAGGGCATGGGGTACGCAGAGGCTTTGGGGAGGGATGAAAGCATAGAATCTTTAAGCCCCTGGAAGAGTACGTCTTGGTTCAAGGGTAGAGACTGAGAGAAAACGAGTTCCTAATGAGACTGGAGTTGTGACAAGAATTAGATGATGCAGGGCTTTTAAAACGCTAAGAACCCGAGATTTCTGTTTCTTCTTTAGAGCAGCTGTAATGAGAACAGATTAGAGGGCACAGTGGCAGATGTGGTGGGATGGGTGCAGGGCGACGAGACTGGGTGGTGCGTGGCTTGAGGAGATGGATAGGATGATGGAGAAGAGTGGACAGGTGTTAATAGACAGGGCTACTCAGGGTCTCGGGAGACCAGGTTGGATATGGGAGATGAGGTGCAGGAGGATGATTCCGAGCAAAAGTGTACCAGTCCAACAATGGAGCAGAATTAAAATAAAGCTAAATAATCAAAGCTTTAAGAATGAAAGCTATTTTCTGCAAAGACCCAATGAAAGAAGAATGACCTTCTTGTTGAAATAGAAGGAAATAGAAGGCAATTTTCTTTCTTATTGTGATTGCATGTAACAGGAAAAGGTTGCACAACTATAAGGAAATACCAAGAAACCCCAGCCAATTCTGATACTTTCAACAACAACAGGATTCTGTTCTCTACTGCCATTTCTATTTTGGGATCTAATTATAAACACAGATACCAGATTGAGCTTACATGTAGGCAGTTTCAGAAATAAAATATGACAGGCAGAATAGGACTTTGCAATTATAATCCACCTCTCGAAGCATTTTGAGGATGAAAGTCAAGTGATTTCTGTCCTAGGAGCAAGCATAGGAAAAATTATTCTGAAGTAAGTCATTTAGAACTTTCCATTTAAAAGCATCCTAAAATAAAAATACATTCAGAAAATCCATCTACATAATTTAAAACATATAAAACAGTATTTTATAGTGACAAAAGTACATAAAGACTTTGTAAAATCATACATAAACAGCATGCATAAATACTGACCTGAGGTTAGTGGTTACCTCTGGGGAGGGAGAAGAGGCAGTGGGCTGGGTATGTGGGGGTGATTGGCTCTATCCACATTTTTTTTAAATAAAAAATAATGAAATATCAGAAACATATAGATCAAAATGTTAATAACTAGTGAATTTAAGACTCTAAATAGTACCTTACATTATTTTTGTCCTTTCTGCCTATTTGAAATATTTTATGATTAAATGTTTAAAACCTTAGGATTGAATTTTTATGTTCATTATAGCATTGTGATGGAAACTCATGGCTTGGAGAGGCAATGCATTCTGTTTTCTAACTTGTTATTGATCTACTCTTTGATCATGTTTTTATCTTTGTTTCTATAGTTCTGTTTTTTTTTTTTTTTAAAGGATATATGGTCAAACAAATGGTTCTTTGAAATATTTGGGGCTTTAAAGTAAATGGCCAATCATGATATGATATTTCATGGAGGTGATAACTGGTGATAAAAAATCACAGAACTTACATTTACAGGTTATTTATTTTACTTTCCTGTATTTAGATGAGAATAGCATTGTGTGGTAAAGAAAGAACTGGATTTTTAAGCCAAAGGACTGGTTCTGGATTTTCCCTTATGCAAAATAGATGAATTCATTTGGGACGATCAAATAACCTCTATAGCTTTATTTTCTTTAGTCATAAGAAAAGATTGTAAGCTAATGTTGTTTATATTATGGTCTGGCTTTTACTTTCCAGAATTATTTTACTATTTTGTTTATGATGATACTATTTTATCTCATCATAACTACATTGTAATAACATGACAGTAGTTGGTAGATTTGGTTTTAATGGAGCCAAAAATAAACGCTTATTATTGAAGAAACATGTAGACACACAGATGGAAAAGCACAGAAATCATAAATGTCTAATTTGACCAGATTTACAAAGCAAACACAGTAGTGTAACCAGTGTTCAAACCAAACATTGGAATATTACCAGTACCCCAGAAACTCATAATATCCCCTTCTGGGCACATTCCTGCCACTCAGGTGATTTCTATCCTGAATTCCAACATCACAGAGCAGCTTTGCCTGTATTTGAACTTTATATAATGCAACAAAATCAGTAGGTGTCTGCCTTTTTTTTTGCTCATCAGTATATCGGGAGAATCATCCTAATATATTGTATTTGTTGTAGTTGTAATGTGCTTTGACTCATTAGGATTTAACAGGGATTGGCGCTTTTTTTCTGTGAGGCACAAGGATATAAATGCGCTTGGTTTTGTGAGCCATATGGTTGCTGTTTTAACTACTCAGCTTTGCTGCTGTGGTGTGAAGGGAGCTGTAGATGACAGGTAAACAAAAGGATGTGGATGAGTTCCTAAGAAACTTTATTTATCAAACCAGGCAGTGGGCTGGATTTGGCTCAGGGGCCATAGTTTGCTGATTTCTACTATATAACATTCCGTTGACAATATACCACAATTTATTTGCCCTTCTATTGTTGATGCACATGGGGTTATTTCCAGTTTTGAGCTATAATGCAGAGTCCTTGTGTGCATATTCTCGTACGCCTGAATTGGTGCACACATGTATACATTTCTATGTACCTTGGAATTTTGAGCGCTGGGTCACAGGACATGCAAATGGTCAGCTTTCATTGATACGATCAAACAGTTTACCAAAGGGGCTCTACCACTTTATATTCCCACCAACCACTGGATCAGGTTTTCACTTGATTCACATCCTTAACAACATTTGGTATTGTCCATCTGTTTAGTCATTTACGTGGGCATGTAGTACTATCACATTGTGGTTTCGATTGGCATTTTCCGGATAATTAATAAAATTAAGCACTTTTTTCCCTATGTTTGTTGGACATTTATATTCTCTTTTGTGAAGTGCCTTTTCAAATATTTTGCCCATTTTTCTTTTGGGTTGTTTGCCCCCTGTTCCTCCAGCTCTATTGACATATAATTGGCGTATAACTGTGTAAGTTTAAAGTGTACAAACTGTTGATTTTCTCAAATGCATATATTGCAAAATGCTTGCCAATCATTGTGGTAGCTAATATCTCCATTACATTACATAATTCCCATTTTTTTGTGTGCGTGTGGTGAGGACATTTAAGATTTACTTTCTTTTAAGTATGTAATGTAATGTTATAATTCTAATCACCATGATGTACATTAGATCCCCAGAATGTATTAATTGTTTGCCCTTTTTTATTGATTTGTAGAATTTCTTTATTTCCTCTCTCTATAAAAGATATGGATCAACTATAGTCACCATGTTATATATTAGATCCTCAGATCTTATTCATCTTATAAGTGAAAATATATACCCTTTTCCAACCTCTCCTTACTCCTAGCCCTTAGCAACCACTAGTCTCTTCTCTGTTTCTGTGAGTTTGATTCTTTGTCTTTGGATCCCATATATAAATGATTCATACAGCAATTTATCTGTCTCTCTCTGGCTTATTTCACTTAGCATAATGTCCTCAAGGCATTATGTTGTAGCAAAAGGCAGATTTTCTTCTTTCTTATGGCCAAATAATATTCCATATTGTGTGTGTGTGTGTGTACATACCAAATCTTCTTTATCCATTCATCCACTGATGGACTCCTAGGTTGTTTTCATATCTTGGCTATTGTGAATAATGCTGCAATGAACAAGGGAGTGCAGATAGTTCTTCAAGATCTTGCTTTCATTTCCTCTGGATATATACCTAGAAGTGAGATAGCTGGATCATATGGTAGTTCTAGTTTTTTGAAGAACCTCCATATTTTATTGACTCCATAATAAAGGTGTCATTTCTTCTAAATTATAATATAAATTGAATACTGTCCCAATCAAAATTCTGACAGGTTTTAAAATGTAACTTGACAAGGAAATTTTAAAATGGAAGGGCAAAAAATAAAATAAAATGGAAGGACAAAAGACTAGGAATAGACAGAGAGTTGAGAAGAAAAAGAGCAAATTGGGGAGACTTGCTTTTCTCGATGACAGTCTTTTCATACATTATAGTAATTAAGACAGCATGTGATATATATGTGAGATAAATAAATAGGCCAAGGAAATAAGATAGAAAACCCAGTATAGACTTATTCATGTAGGAGGTGTCATTGCTAAAAAACGGTCTGGGAGAATTTACTAGCTGCCCCCCCCCAAAAAAACCTTAAAGCCTTATCCCAAATCAGGTTTTCTTTTTTTTATATTTTATTTATTTATTTATTTATTTATTTATTTATTTATTTATTTATTT
>NC_058404.1:5955699-5961493 GCF_002201575.2 Neomonachus schauinslandi | reverse complement strand
TTTATTTATTTATTTATTTATTTATTTATTTATTTATTTATTTATTTATGAGAGAGTGTGACTGCGGGGAGGGGAGAGGGAGAAGCAGAGAATCTCAATCAGACTCCACACGGAGTGAGGTGCACTGACTTGGGGCTGGATCTCACAACTCTGAGATCACGACGTGACCCGAAACCAAGAGTCGGATACGTAACCGACTGAGCTACCCAGACACCCCCCAAATCAATTTTAAATGGATTTAAGACTTCAAAGTCAAACTCGGAAGGCAATTTTATTTATTTATTTTTTTAAGATTTTATCTATTTATTTGACAGAGAGAGACAGCGAGAGAGGGAACACAAGCAAGGGGAGAGGGAGAGGGAGAGGGAGAAGCAGGCTTCCCGCAGGGCTGGGAGCCCGACGCGGGGCTCGATCCCAGGACTCTGGGATCATGACCTGAGTGGAAGGCAGATGCTTAACGACTGAGCCACCCAAGCGCCCCTTGGAAGGCAATTTTAAAGAATAGATTTTTCCATCTGCATTTCCTATAACAAAAACAGAAACAACGACAGGAAAATACTGGTATACTCAATTAAATTTAAAAAAAGAAACTGTAAGCTTCTACTCATCAAGAAATAGAACATCGTGAAAAGGTGTCCATCATTAAGGAGATATTCGTAGTGCATCTACTCACACATATGTGTAACCAGAATAAAGAACTGTCAATCAACTGAGAAAGATAAATTCAATAAAAAGTATGCAAAAAACATAATGAGGCATTTCGCAGAGGTGGGAAGCCAAATGATTGATGGACATGAAAAATTCTCAAGCTCACAGGTAGTACAGAAACACAGTTTCACCCAGGAAATTAGCAAATGTTTAAAAGTAATAATACCAAGAGTTGGCAAGACTGGAAGCAACAGCAACACTTGGATTTGGTCAGTGCGAGTATGAACCGAAGCAACCAGTTTGCTTTTCAACGAGTCAGGTTGAATATGCAAATACACCACTGAATAGTAATTCAACTTCCAGGTAAAGAGCCAGGTACAAGAATTTTCAGAACAACTTTGTAATTGCAGAGGAATGGGAGCAAATGTCCATCAACAGCAAAATGGACAAATAAATGATGGCAGAGTATATAGTGGATTGTGGTGGGACAAAAAATAAATGAATGCATTAGAGCTACACGTACTAACGCAATGCTAAGTGAAAACAAAGGAATTTGCAAAAAAGTACGTATAATTTGATTCCTAGAGCAGATATGAAGTCAGTACGCAAGGACAGAATGGTAGTCTTTGTTACATATTGAAATATTTCTCTTTGGTATGTGCTGAACGCACCGTACTCTTACTACTCCATCTGCACTGGCTACTCTCCTGGTATTCCTTTGACTTGCAGATGATGTGGCCTCTAAAAAAATAATACCAGGCTGCCTGGGTGGTACAGTTGGTTAAGCATCCAACTCTTGATTTTGGCTCAGGTCGTGGTCTCAGGGTCGAGGGATCAAGCCCCACGTCTGGCTCAGTACTCGGCTCAGAGTCTGCTTGGGATTCTCTCTCCTTCTCCCTCTGCCTCTCCCACTTGTGTTGTCTCTCTCATTCTCTCAAATAAGTAAATAAATCTTTGAAAAAATAATACCTGGAATATAAAACTATTGCCTCTGCCACATTGGTTGCCAAATATTTAGATTATCAAACTCAATAATACTCCAAATGTTAAAATGTCCAAATATATATATGGACAGATAAATATTAACATACATATGCAGGGAAATTACAAATAAATGAATGACAACCCCATAAACATTACATTCAGCATACTAAAATGTAGAGTTTGTAGATATAGAGTGAGAAAGACAGTAATTCACTTGGGTGATGGGTGCAAGGGCATTAATTACACTGTATGATTTTTGTACCTTTTTGTATATCAGAATTAATGTATATTCCTAGGTAGGTAATATGACAGAAGCATTCAGTCTTAAAAAATATATTCTTCCCACATTCCAAGTTTAAACAAAAGATTTTCCTTTTTTAAATCTCTTTTGCTTTTAATCAAGATACATAGAACACCCCGTGCTCATCAAAACCAGTGCTCTCCTTAATATCCATTTCATTTTATTTATTTATTTATTTATTTCTTATTTTTATTTATTTATATTTATTTATTTATTTTTATTTGAGACAGAGAGAATGAGAGAGAGAGAGCACATGAGAGGGGGGAGGGTCAGAGGGAGAAGCAGGCTCCTTGCTGAGCAGGGAGCCCGATGCAGGACTTGATCCAGGGACTCCAGGATCATGACCTGAGCCAAAGGCAGTCGCTTAACCAACTGAGCCACCCAGGCGCCCTATTTATTTATTTTTTTAAATTTTATTTTATTATGTTATGTTAATCACCATACATTACATCATTAGTTTTTGATGTGGTGTTCCCTGATTCATTGTTTGCGTATAACACCCAGTGCTCCATGCAGAACGTGCCCTCTTTAATACCCATCACCAGGCTAACCCATCCCCCAACCCCCCTCCCCTCTAGAACCCTTAGTTTGTTTCTCAGAGTCCATAGTCTCTTGTGGTTCATCTCCCCCT
The DNA here is from genome assembly GCF_002201575.2 of Neomonachus schauinslandi. Taxonomy (NCBI): domain Eukaryota; kingdom Metazoa; phylum Chordata; class Mammalia; order Carnivora; family Phocidae; genus Neomonachus; species Neomonachus schauinslandi. The sequence goes on along the minus strand of NC_058404.1, from coordinate 5,958,929 downwards.
CCAATTTCCCCCCCTTCATTTTCCATTTTTTATTTTTGTGAGATAAAAATTCATTGATAAAATATGTCCTAAAAAGACAAGTATCATATGATCTCACTGATATGAGGAATTTGAGAAATAAGGCAGAAGATCATAGGGGAAGGTAGGGAAAAATGAACCAAGATGAAACCAGAGAGGGAGACAAACCATAAGAGACTCTTAATCTCAGGAAACAATCGGAGGGTTGCTGGAGGGGAGGAGGGTGGGAGGGATGGGGTGGCCGGGTGATGGACACTGGGGAGGGTATGTGCTATGGTGAGCGCTGTGAATTGTGTAAGACCGATGAATCACAGACCTGTACCCCTGAAACAAATAATACATTATATGTTAATTAAAAAAAAAGAAAGAAAATATGTCCCCAAACTTTTATTTTCAGAACATCATGGCACCAGAATATATTAAGATATCCAGAAAATGGTAAAGCCACATTCATATTGGGGACATTAAGTATACCTGTCTCAGAAATAAGTCTGGTAGACAATTAGCAAAGACAGAAAGAACTTAATACATGTCACAGGGACACAAATGGTAATAAGGTACCCTCTAAAATTTTCCTCTAGACCAGGCTCTAAAATCATGATGCCATGAAGTTAGAAGTGGACGACAGAGGAATATGAAGAATCCTGATAAAGGGTCCCCTGCAAGTCCAGTCAGATCTGTGAGTGCAGTTGAAGCATCACATACTTCAAAAGACTTCAAGTGATCCTTGGGGCACCTGGTTGGCTCAGTTGGTAGAGCCTGAGACTCTCGATCTCGGGGTCATGAGTTCAAGCCCCACATGAGCCATAGAGATTACTTAAAAATAAAATCTTTGAGAACACTAGATGATTCTGTTATGCAGTCTGAGTTGAGAATGACTGCCCTTTGTCTCATTCTGTCTTCCATATTCGTTTTTATTTTTGTATGTTTGCCAGAGATGAGGCACACATGACCAGGGCCATTTATTGTCATTCTATGGGTTCATAGTTAAGGTTTGAATTTCAGTTATTGTGAAAAATAGTACATTAGCTATAACAGATGGAGAAAAAGTCTAACATTCTATTCTGAAAAATGTAAGGAAAATATTAATGTCGCAGTTCCTATAAATGAAGTAAACATTCAGCTAAAAACCATTTGAGAAAAACAATGCAATAAGCAAAGAATTCAATGGAAGGAATTAGTGAAATACAGAAGAAAAATTAGTGAATTCAAAAATAAATAATATTGGGTTTACTTGATAAAAGAAAATAAAGCAGAAAATGAACTTACATCTTAAAAATCAACACAATAGATGAATGAATGGTCTTTTTTCAAGTCTGTTCAAAACAATAGAAAACACACAATGTTACAAAAGTAAAGAAACTGTAACTATAGATTTGGGGATTTAAAATAACAGAAGAATATATTAGGAATGACCTTTCTTTTTTTTTTTTTTAAGATTTTATTTATTTATTTGACAGAGAGAGACATAGTGAGAGCAGGAACACAAGCAGGGGGAGTGGGAGAGGGAGAAGCAGGCTTCCCGCGGAGCAGGGAGCCCGATGTGGGGCTCGATCCCAGGACCCTGGGATCATGACCTGAGCTGAAGGCAGACGCTTAACGACTGAGCCACCCAGGCGCCCCAGGAATGACCTTTCTAATACAGTGCTGGTAATAATAATTACCTACTGGTCACCTGTTATATATAGTGTTATATAATTCTCAGCAAGTTCTAGAAGAATGGTTATTATTATATTCTTTTAATTAAATCTTAGGCAAGGTGACCTATCTGAGGTGACAAAGTAGCAAAATCAGGAATCAAACTGTAATTCCAAAAGTTCTTAACCACTTTGCAATATTGTCTCTTAGAAGGAGTATCTTATAAAATGATCCAAAAACATGAGGCTTTTTCCAGTCAAACCGACTCCTGTTCCTGTAGAGACTCACCATTCCGCAGTCATAAGTGCTTGAGAACCAAGTCGATAGGTCCTGATGCAGATTGATTCTTGTTCATTACAGATCTCCTCAGGGCGTTGCTCCATGTTTTTTCTATAAACGCTTGTTAGTATAGGAGGGGAAATTTAATTGTTTGTTTCTCTTTCTAAGTTCAAAGGTCAAGCTAACACGGACTATAAAAGTCAGGTTTACTTTCTGAAAGGAGAAAGAAAGATTGGCTCAAATGAAATTTTATTGACCCATCTTTTCCTTTTCTTAATAATATACTAAAGTGAATTGTAACCAGGGAATCACTACATTCTTATTTATCCTTATACAGAAAAGCATTTAAAGTTAGAATTATCTTGAATGAGACAAAATGAGTTTATAGTATTTTTTTTATGGTTTTCCTATCAAAATTGTTACCACTGATAACAGTACATTATATACAATCCTACTTGAAGTGAACTAACTATTTTCACTTCTAACGGGTCTTGTTAATTTTTTAATTTTTATTTTTTATAGAGAAAACACAGCCTTAAATATGTGTGTAACTGCGAGATAGTCCACTGATTGTCACACGTGGCTTGTGGTCAGACAGTCTTATTTCCTCATACCTGCTTGTGCATGAACTGCTGTAGTCTATACATTAACCAAGAAATTATTAAGGTCCTCTTTATCCCCGGGCCCTAGAAGAGAGAAGAATGGACTTAGTCTGTAGTTACAAACATTTTGAGACCGAGTTTACAGCTATCGCAAGGACTGATGTTCTCTTTCAGCTTGGGCAACCCGTTGGTTTTCCATTTACAAATTGACGTGGCCCTGGTCTTGTCCACTAACTTCATGTCCTCATCTTATAGGTATTCTGAACCCTGGTTAGTGTTTAGGAGTTGTGGTGATATTAGTGGACTCACCACACCTAAGTCCCTGAACACGGTCTACGTCTGTCGATGTTGACTTGGCTTGGGGTTAAATCGGGAGGTAGTCCGGCATATGGGAATCTCTGTTCTTTGAGATAGTGGTGACCATGAGAGACTTTGTGAGCTTCTTTGGGCTTCCTGAAGGCAAGATCTATTTTTTAACTTCATCTTTATACTCTAGATATTTAGCAAGTGCCTGGAAGTTAGTAGGTGCTCAATAGATATTTGTTGGATAAATGTATGCAAGTTCACGGGAAGATAATTATATCATTACACTGAAGACTTCCATAAACAGTGATTATTTTGTACAATTTTAAAAGTTGGGGTTTGTCTGGGTGGCTCAGTTGGTTAAGCGACTGCCTTCGGCTCAGGTCATGA